>NW_018020720.1:275411-305476 GCF_002006095.1 Pseudomyrmex gracilis
ATTAGTTATTTGTATATATATATATAACTACTGTATATATATATATATATATATATATATATATTTGCATACATAAAACAAATTTCTTGTGTAAATTATTGTAAAATACGGTGCAAGCAAGTATTGTGTAAAACTTACACAATATATCGTAATACGTACCAAATATCGTATTGATGGTCGCTAACACGACAAGCGAAGAAAGTAAATGTGTTACAGCCGTGTTAATCGTCATCGCGTGGTTCTGAGATTGGAGAGTAAAGATACAGTAAATGAGATCTTTTCGAAGCGGACTTGGATCTGAAAGGCCGGCGTTTAACCTTCCACGAATTGTAAAGCGAAACGAAATAAAAATATACGTAAGTTTTCTTCTTGAAAAGGTGTTCTCCCCGGTATCTCGACTTTCTCCAGGAAAGTTAACGAGACGGTATGTTGAAATAGCACCCGGATGCAAACGTGTAAAAAGTCTTGATACGCACATGTATATACGCAATTGTACATAAAAAATACATGTTTATTAACTTCTTTCGGTTAAATAAATTTACTTATTTTCTCTTACTCTAAAATTTTATACATATGTATATATATCATAAATCTTTTTTTTTTACAAATATAACATTTGTTACATAATTTATATGTATAATCGTTTACAATATGTAATTACTTATAATTATTACATATTTTCTGATAAACACTTATATATTACTTGAAGAGTTTTAAAATTTTTTACAAACGCGGTTGTTTCTTATGCCACAAAAAAAAAAGAAATTATAAAAGTCAGCATAATGAGATACTGGATAACGAAAAAATAATAGACACCTACTGACACTTTTATGATAAATACTTTTTTACAAGTACTTGGCGCGTTGTGTTATTTGTATAAAAATTATCTGGCAGTGTTTATCTGTGAAGTTGTAATAACGGCATACATCAATAATTATTTAACTCTCGACACAAGTGAAGTATATCGCGTAGCAATATCTACTTGTTGGAGAGAAAGAGAGAGAGAAGTAATTGGACATGTACACATCACGAAGAAAATATGAAAAAATTGACAAAATGTACGTTTTCTTTCTCCACTTGAAACTTATTATTTAAAATCTGCAAGATTTTGAAAAAAAAAATAAAATAAAATGTAAAACAAATTCGTTTAGTCGCATTTAAATTTGTGCAAAACAAAATCAATCTTAAACGTCACGTGAAATAACTATATATAGAGACCTGCACTCACGTGTGGCCCGCGCACGGAAAATCGTCGAACGTCTAATCACTTGATGATAATCACGAGCATTCCACACCCAGTCGTATGTCACGGACTACTGGGAAGAAAAGATTTTGAGGACGATGCCGGGGAGTCGTATCGCCCGGACTTCTCTAGGTCACTTTCTCCCCACTTTGTGAAGAGTCCGTCACTTTCTTCGAACGAGCCCTACCTCCGATGGAATTTGATCACTCGTCGTTAATCGACAGATCGTTTTGTTCGTCGCGAGTTGCGAAATAAGTTTTACGTAATAAAACATCACGAGACACGCGACAATGAAATATGATAATAAACTATTGATTGACTATCTTACGTAATAATTAACATACAGATGTGCATGTGTAAAAAGATTTTTCAGAAATAATTTTTTATCGAATTAAATAAAAATAAAAAATCATTCAAAAATTCGAGATAAATATTGAAAAATAATATAATTTTCGAAAATTGATAATAAACTATGACTGACTGTCTTACGTAATAATTAACATACAGATGTGCATGTGTAAAAAGATTTTTCAGAAATAATTATCGAATTAAATGAAAATAAAAAATCATTCAAAAATTTGAGATAAATATTGAAAAATAATATAATTTTCGAAAATTGATAATAAACTATGACTGACTGTCTTACGTAATAATTAACATACAGATGTGCATGTGTAAAAAGATTTTTCATAAATAATTATCGAATTAAATGAAAATAAAAAATCACTCAAAAATTCGAGATAAATATTGAAAAATAATATATTTTCGAAAATTGATTTGTCACATTTCGCCTCTCTCGGAATGATTTTACAATCTGACATTATTTCACGTTGCTCTCGAAAGTTGCGGTTTTGCTAATTTCCAAGCCTCACGTAAATGAAAGATATTCATTTAGTCGTCGTTGTGCAAATACTTGCCAAGATCGGCCTACTGACACAGTTCTCCCACAGGTGTACATACGTATTCGTACCATCGTCTTTAACAAAGTGCGAACGCGACAACTTTATCGATCGCTTAATGATAGGGACGATTATCTTCGCTATTATACACGTTTTCTCGCAACAATAAAGTTCAAGCGAAAATTGCAGTTTGCAATCTTTGAGCTTTAAATGTTAATTTTCGACGAATTTATCATCGCATTGGCTTAAATTTATCTGTTTAGAGAAAAATTCGAGAGACAAAAGTTAAACTTTTGTCATATTTTATCGATAATTACACTTCTCTAACAATGGAAGATCGATGTCACGTCGGACAGATAACATAATTCATACGACGAGATGACTCGTGAGGTACGTACGTAACGCTATAACGCGCGGGATATATATATATACGCAGGATAACACAGATGTTTCATGGACCGAATACGCGTCTAAGGTCACATCGCAACCTGGTCGGCACCACACACACAGTTCATTCAGAACGAATTGCGACATTAATGACTTTTTTTTTTTTCAGCAAAACAAATCAGACAGCGCTTACGCGACAATCTTCCGTTGTTTCGAGAGATTGAAACATTTCGTCACGTGTCACGGAATAATCGATTGTGTTTAGAAATAAACGGTGAGATTGAGCCTCTCGTTACCAGATTGTTGATTGTCTCCCGTACGCGTTTCCGCTGCGACCTCGACGCTGTCCACGGTCTAAATAATAGAGAATGCTTCGGTCTTTTTGTTGTATTTGTGTGTGTTTTTTTTTAACTATTGCATCAATAAATTAGTTGTAATAAAAATTTGTTTTTTTTCTAATAAACAAAATTTAATATTAAATTCGGGTTGTGTGAGCCGTTTTGCAGGATGTTGTGCAGAGAATGTGCTTAAATATATATATATGCATACACATATATTTAACGAAATAATTTTTTTCCTCCATATAGGATGCNGGATTTGCATCACGTATATTTTCGCAATATTTTTAAAATATTGCGAAAAAATTAGTTAGAGGGGTATACGGGGTCCTTCATATATACGTGATGCAAATCCGGCATCCTATATGGAGGAAAAAAATTATTTCGTTAAATATATGTGTATGCATATATATATATATATATTTAAGCACATTCTCTGCACAAAACATCCTGCAAAACGGCTCACACAACCCGAATTAAATTCATTCATTAGTTTAAAGACTTCCCGAGCCTCGAAGAATCTTATTCTTCTTCATTATTAATTAAAAATTTAATATTGTTACTTGTTAAGAGAACATTTTGTCTCGAAGAAACGTAAAAATTTACACATACTGTTTTTTTTATTCGAAATTTAATACAATTAATCTATACAAAAAATTGATCTTCAGATAATTACCCTATCGTCATCATCCCAGGACAACTTTTTGATCCTTGGGAGAGCCGAGCCAGCGGGCCACGTTGGCGCAAGAGAATCCGGCGGTTCTCCCGAATAATTAGAGGAATCGTGAGAACCGGCGTCCAGATTGGTTCTAGCACTCAGATCGTTCATGTTCTGCACCAATCCGCCAATATTCGGAATGTTTGACGTGGCCGACAAAGCTGGCGGATTTGGAGCGGGCGCCACTTTGTGTCGAGCGTACAACGGCAATTGTCTCGCCGATGCTATACCTGAAACGAAATGAAAATTTACCGTTTGGGGATTAAAAAACAATCAAAACACAAAGGAACTCGGTTCGTTTCGAAACAAAATTCTAAGTAAAATAAGATCTTTTCTAATGACTTCGATAGATGGAAAAAAATGATATCGATTATTGTTGAAATTTTTTTGTAATTACACGTACTCTTGATTGTAGCACCGTATGAGTTCTCGTTAGTTTCTCCGAAAACAGGATTGTCAATGTCGTTGCGGCTTTCGGAATTGTCGTTCTCGTTGCTGTTGCTCGGGTGACGTCGATTTCGCGGATTTTCCAAAGTGTCTTGAAGAACGTTAGCACCTAGCACTTGCGGCGTCGGGCTTAGAGCCGAAGGAACCGGTGATTTCTCGCAATATCCCGTCCCCACCGAACTGACGGAACCACCACTTTTAGGCCTTTTGCTTAAAAAAAAAAAAAAAAGAAAAAAAAGAGAAAGGTATGAAATATCTTGTAAAAGAGAGATCTTTGATTTGATTTGAAGAAATTTGTGAAATCTTAACGCAATTGCGTCGATTTGTTCAAGCGTTGTTTACTCACTGCTTGTAGATGTAAAGTATGAGAATCAATATGACAACACCGAGAAGTCCCAAAACCGCGCCGAAGATAGCAACCAGTAACACGCTGCTTCCGAGCCAAGCAGGTGCGGCTCTCGCAGCTATCAAAGCGTTATTTGGTAGGTAAACGGTCACCGGGACCATGCGAGATCTAAATAAAAATTGCGAACAAACGTAGATCGACACTCGATAGTGATTAGTGATATGATGTTGTAAAAAAAATAGATAGAATTACTTGGGCGGCGTTCCGTTGTCGGAAGCTATCACCATAAATCGAGCGGAAGATCCGTTAAATGAACCCAGCGATTTTAGCACCAATTCTCCGTTGTCTTTGATCTCGAAGAATCTGAGAGAAAAGCGACGCGTATGTGTAAATAATTGTTTAATAATTATTTAATAATTGTTTTTTTAATAATTTTCTGTGACAAAGATATACAAAGCTTATTCTAAAACTCAAAAAAAAAAAAATAAATAAAATGCATAATTTTTAAATATAAATATTTTAATTTTACGTAGCATATTTGTTTTTTTTTTTTTTATACCTCGCGTCTCGTCCTCGAAGCGATAAACTAACATTGTCACCTCTGTCGCCATCGTACACCACCACTTGTCCTAAAGAGAATCGCACACATTCTTTGAATTGAACAAAAAAAAAATATAAATGGTTGATTTGAAAAAAAAGAAGAAAAAATTTACCGACGACGGAACCTTCTCTCGCAGAGTGAACGGGAAAGTCGTAGGAGGAGTGAGAAAATCGAGGTTCCCAGTCGTTCACATTTTCGACCAAAATGTTCACGTGCGCCGTGTCATTCTGAAACCAATTAACACTTTGTAACCATTGCGCATCGTCGCAATTTCTATTACACAAAAGAAATGATGTAGAAAAAAATTATCTTTATCTCACACGTGAAAAAAAAAAAAAACCAAAAACACGTGCACGTACGTTATACCCGTCTGTAACGTGAACGCGAAAACTGTGCTGGATCGACTTCTCGTAATCCAAATTGTCTTTGAGGATCAACTGGCCGTTATTGGTGATCGAGAATCTCTTGTCCGCCTCCGCGCTCAGCCAGAATTTTAAATTCTAGAACCGAAGACTACACTACACACTACTATGTCGCAGTTTGATTATAATTTATTACGAACAAAGCGTAGTTGCGTACTACTTACAGGATCAGGTTTGTTCACTCTCGTTGTTAACAGAACGCTCTCGGGTTTTGTGTCCTCCGGCACGTTCGTGTAATGTTCCTTCAGCACGAATTTCACGGGCACTCGACCACCTGATATCCGTAAAACACAAAACGTTTTAAACTCGTTTTTTTTTTATCTGACATCATACTCATTTGTTGAAACGGTTTTTGATACTGTCGATTGAGCTTATACATTCTCGTGAAAAAACTCTTTTATATATGTATATATATATATATATATATATCTATATAATAATATTTACCTGCTGTCGGATCAACTCCGTAGCTATTTTCTCGCGACACGACAACCGTGGCGAAAGCGTATCTGTCTGGATTGTCCACTTGAACAGCCTGTTTTTATAGTGTGCAATATCGCGTCATATTACATTGTTTTTTTATACGTGTTAAGAATTAATTTAATTAATTTAATTCCCCAATAGGCAAATTGTGAAAATGTTGCACAAAAATGGCGTCACGAATGACGATATGATATTTTGCAATGATTGCACTAAGAATGATTCGCCGTAACGCAACAGTTTTGTCGAAATAAAATTTTGTAAATAATAACGGAAATTTGCATGTATATATATATATATATACATGCAAATATATATACATGCAAATTTCCGCACAAAAATCCTGCGATCGGCTCGTATAACCTTATATATATTTTTTAGAAATTTTCAATGAGCCATAAAAAATTTAATTTGTAAATAATATTTGTCAAAAATTAGAAAAGAGTCGCGTTATGCATTTCCATAAGTATATACACGAATTCATTTGATTTCTTCACATGCAATTATATTTCTACATGTTTTAAACATAACATAGCTAAAAGTTTTTTCTCAATTATTGAACAATTTCTTTTTAAATTTAATTTTGCAAACATACCGCTAAAAGACGATTCGCCATATCGTTATTGTTTTGCCAAAATAGTATTTGGAAATTAATTTTGTGCAAACAGTTACAAATATTTGATAAAAGATCAATATTTTTGCATCTGTTTCTCAAAATATATTTATATAATTGGAAATCACAATTTTCATGCAAGATTTTGTCACATAATCTCACAAATATTTTCCTACCGGGGATTATATCTCACTTTTCGTATTGGTTTTTTACCTTGATAACCGTAGTCGTGGGAATCAGTAATTCATGATCCTGAAGTGATCGCAACATCACTATTTCAGCGGTGTCGACGTTTAAATTCAAAAAGGGTAAGGTTTCGGCTTTAAAAAAATATCGAACTGGCGCATTTATGCCGCGATCTTGATCCACGGCCTTTATCGCATCAGGCATAACTCGTAACTTTCTCCTCTATAGATTGGTAATTAATTTTTTTTTGTTATCAAACATAAGATTATAAAGCTAATTAAAAAGAAAAAAAAATCATCATATAACAATATATAACATCAAAAAATAAATCACAATCTTACCTCCTTCACGCGATGAGGTACAATGACTTTGTATTCGTCGTTCGAAAACACTGGATTCTGATCGTCAGCGTCGATAACGTTGACGTACAACGTCGTCGTCGACGATCGCGGTGGATTACCTTGATCCTATAAAAAAATAACATGACTTTATAGTAATTTGTTATTTAGAAACGAGCATGTTCGTATCTAATTTTTCAATCTTGAAATATATATATATAGAAAAGCGCTTACTTGAGCACGAATATGAATAGAGAAATTGCTGAGGCTTTCATAATCCAGCGGTTTTCTTAGCACAAGAGTACCTTCTATAGCACTCACGAAATAGAAATAATCCTGTTTACACAAAATCGAAACGAAAACAGAGTTAATTCTTTTTGATATAACGTATAAATATAAATTTTACCGTATAAATAAAGACGTAATAAAAATTTTACCGAATGAGGTCCCGGCAGAACTGCATACTGCACAGTTGAGTACGGTCCTGGTTGATCCGCATCGACAGCTCGGACTCCTTGCAGAACTCTCGTACCGTTAACGGTGACCTGAGATGTTCAATTTGTTACAAGTTAAAATTCTAACAAGAAAATGTTCTATACGTCATATTAAAATTTTGAAATAATTTCTCACCTCGGAAATATTCAACACGTAAGGCGCGTTAATGAATTGAGGCGAGTTATCATTCGCGTCTATCACCCGTATGTTCACCGGTATGATGAATCCCTTTAGGAAAAATAAAAATTGTAACACCACATATATACTAAATGTTGTTAAACAAAATTAATTAATTATTCGAACAAAAAATATTCTCAATAAAAGATATAAAACATGCGGTTGAAATGATTTTTTTTAATAAAAAAATTATAAAACAAACAACCAGAGAGTCTGCGGTCCAGGTTGAAGGTAGGACGTTTGAACGGATTTTTTATATTTGTTTAATTTTATAATTTTTTCATATTATTATTTACATTGTAAACAGTGAAGATAATCACCAATAAAAAATTGATCGGAACGTGATCCGGAATACACACTGCGCTTTATGTTACATTTAAACGTTCAACCTGGACCACAGGCTCTCTGGTTTTTTGTGTGTTTTATAATTGTTTCATCGAGCTGTTGTTAATAACATTAATTTATAAATAAAATTTTTGTTTTTTAAAATCCACCATAATGGAATTTCATCTCTCACCGGGTCCAAAGTGTGCTGTCGTCTGTCGCAAATGACGTTGACGTAGACGCTAGCTGGCCCGTCGATGCCTTCCTTGTCGAGCGGTCTGACCAGAGTTAAATTTTTCGTGTATGGCAAGAATGCGACTGGGCTATCGAGTTCCTGCAGGCTTAGCACAATGTCACCCTGCGAACTAGGATCACCTACAACTCCGAGAACCCCGACGATGTCGCCGACCGGCAGATCCTCGCTGACAAACAGATGCACCGCGGTGGCCCCATTTTCCAAGAAGCATCGTGTGTCTCGAATTACTGAAAAGCGCAAGTTATATCGTCAAACGAATTAATGTGTTTGATTTTTTTTTATACATATATAAAAAAATATTATTTAAAAATAGATAAAAGTTTTTGTTCTTATAATATTATATCGCGCTAAAAAAAAAAAAATGGTTACTTGCCGCGAGTGCGTCCTAGAAAAGTTCCGTTAGGGATTAATCGAGTTTCGATTATTGGACAACCGGTTTTCAACGGTTGCGCGCAAATCGTTTGGGGTTGAAGGACCGTGGGAAAATAATCTTGTGAGAAACTGCCGGAAATTGTTTTATTTTTTTTTTTATGAGATCGATGCGTGTTCTCACAAAGAGCTTTGTCTTGTTAATTGTTATTGCGTCTCTGAATATATAGTTCATGTTAAAATATAATCAATTAAAATCCCATAAATATTCTTTTCTCTCAAGCGAGAGAGATAACAATTACACTCTTCGCACACACGCGAACTTAGACAAAAATGCGCGTTAGCGCGGTTAGCACCTGCTCGCTCGTATATTACTCACTGTCCAGTTATTAATTATACAGCTGTTCTAATGACCGCAAACGATCCCGCACAAAATATTACGCGCATTCCAGACGCGCTACGTCTTAACGATGCAGTTCAGGTTTACCGTAACCTTAACGTAATCAAAACCGTGTTAAGAATTTACATAAAAAACACACTGTGTTTTACATAATTATCTGCGCAATAGTTTTGTTAATTCTAACTCTGGTTTCGGGTTTTCCAGACCGCCACATATTGTTCCATTACATCATTGAACGTAAAGTTCTACGTTTTAGATTATATTGCAAAATAATAGAACATAGAAAAAGAAAAAGATAGGAAGATAGGCAACAACGAGCTGTACACCTGATGTGTTCGGATAAAATTCTTTATTTCGAAGATTTGAATAATAATTGTCGCGAATATGATCATGCATTTATTGTAATTTTTTTATGTATAGAAGATCCCATGGTGGATCTCGAAACGTTTGTATCATCGTGTTAAATCTTCGGAACAAAGAAGAATTTTATCCGAACACATCAGGGCCTTAATTCTTGAAAAAAACTTTCGTATACGAAACTCTACTGTTAATGTCACATGTACTATAGACTTTCGTACACGCAAATTGTTCAAGAATCGAGGTCCAGGTGTACAGCTCGTTTTATTGCCACCTTCCTGTCTTTTTATCAAAACATAACACGAGCGCGAAAAGTGTAATAAAAAAAATAACTAAAATTTGTCGGCAGTTTTTGAACGTATCCCAGTAATGCAATTTTGGATATCATCGCACGATGATAGCGAAACGTCGTTGCGACTCGAGGAAAAATTTTATTCTAATAATTTTATTCCAATATTCTGTATTTCGATTTAATGTGACGTGTACACGCCACGTCATTCGATATAATGTCACTTGTACTTCTTGGTCTATTCGAAACGCTATAGAGAAGGACGCGCATCGGATGCGTATAGGCGTATGGACTATTTAACGCGTATGTGCGAGAGGGTAGATATATGCTCGCTTCCTTGGAGCGGAGTTCCGGTCGCGGCGAACTCGCTGGCGAATCGTCGACGGCGGCGCAGCGTTACGTCGTTGCCTTTCGCAAACTTCTTTCTTTTCTAACATGAATGCGAACCTCTTCGTTCGAGGATGTGCGCGCGTGTGTTATTCAATCGTAAAACTACTTGCAAATATTTGAAGATACGCGCGCGGATCGCGCAGACGCAATTTTTCGAGCGAGAGACCGGACGGCGCAGAAAGACGACGCGTCTGTTAAATAGCTCAGATAAAAATTGAGCCAAGAGAAAGTTTAAGTGGAAGTACGAGATAAACGCGTATTTAATAATAACGCGATATTTGTTAAAATTCTATTTAATAATAACGCGATATTTGTTAAAATTCGCGTATTTGATAATAGCGCGATATTTGTTAAAATTCTATTTAAATGTTATAAAAACTAAATGAATTTATACGCGCGCGCGTTATCGCGTTTTTCAACAACATCAAATAAATGAAAAAAGAATAAATAAATTTTATATATCAGAGCATTGCTCTTTCAATTTTTGTTTGTTTTTAAATTCTATTGTCTTCTCTCTAACGTCTTAGTAGTAATTATTTAAAAAAATATGTATTTACATAATAGTTGTAAAACAAATTGTTATCAGAGATGAGATTTTAAAGACGGAAATGATATATTACGCTGCGAGAATATTAACTTACGCTGTCCGACATGCAATTGCAGCATGCAACAGAGGAGCAACAAGATCCTCAATATGTTTCGTCCCATGGCAATTCAAGATCATCGTCTACTAATTCCGTCGACCGATACATCTGCAAAAAGAAATAAGTATCCTCAGTGACGATTTCTCGGAAAATCGCGAGAGATGAGGAAATGGCCAGGGGAGACAAAATCTCGTCACGTTGAGCGAGATTAAAAATCGAGTTTAATCTTTTTGCGAAAAGATGAAATTTCTCAGAATATTACTTTGATTATCGCTTATTCTCGGAAATAAAGCACTTGTTTTTTTTTGCTCGGAATTTTATTTTATTCGCGTTGCAAACGTTATCGGAAGTTTGATTGAGTTTTGTCTCAGGAAATGTTTTATTTTTTACGTGACTTTACAAAAGACGTACGTTCGACATAAATCATAATTTATTGTAAATGTTTTTAAATAATTGAAAAATTTTTAATTCAATTTCTTATTGATATTTACAAATTTATATTTAATATCCAATATTTTTTAATTCAAACTAATATTCGAGCGCGATGCAATCAATTGTGAAAAATAAAAAAAAAAATAAATTTAAAAATTCGACGAATTATTTAATTTTTGACTGTGACATACATTTTACTTGGCGTAAAGCTTTGTTAGTTACGTGTATATATCATCGAGTTTGTCGTGAAATTGACAGACGGGTGCAAGAACACAAACGATAGAGACAAACAACCGCCTTGCTCGACGTGTCTGCAACGCGACGTGAGCATAACGCGTGGTTAGAAAGCATGTAAAGAAACTTCTTTATTACGTGAAACTATGACTACGTAGAACTGCACGTCATCAGGAATAGAATGACTTGTGCGATTTATCACCGGAAATAACTCTTGACATTTTGTATATTTGTCTTTTGACTACAGTGTGTGTGTGTGTGTGTGTGTACTTTTTTCTCATAGCATTATGTAAAAAATGCAACTGATATGATAATACTTTTATCATAGCATTATGTAAAAAAATGCAATTGATACGATAAATACTTTTAAAAAAAATAATGAATTATCCTTTGTCCGATTGGTCGAATGACAAGACCCGGCAGTGGACTTCTTCACGCCATTGCGAGAAAGTGCGAGAAAATGCGGAACGTTCGCGTTTTGCCATTTACGGTAATAACCGAATAAATAAAGAAAGATAAAAAATAAAGAAAACTATTTATTTGTTCTTATCTAAACTTATTTATCTAAACGTACTTGTCTAAACGCAAATGTTATATCGTCTTGCGAACACAATATAATATAACAAAATTTTACAACATGATTTTGTAACTCCGTTGTTGTAATTTTCTTAGTTATATATTTTTCGTAATAAAATTCAATCTAAACTGATTTGAATGAGCGGTTGAAAATATTGAAGAACAAAGAAATTAGATGTAAATATAAAAAAAAATATCAGTCGGATATACTTTGGGCTATGTGGGGCGCGGTATATATATAACCACTTAAATTCACGGACCGTAAATTGAAACGCAACGCGATGGTCAGCCGGCGTAAAGGCCTCCAGGCTCGGCGGATAACTGTATAAAAATTATCATCGATATCTACATTTAGAATATTGATCGGTGAGATCTGGATCGCTTGTGTTTCAATGAGATGTTTGAATGGGATTCGTGAGATCAATTGCTTTCTGTAAGAAAAAAAAAATTAATTTATAATCGTGCGATTACTTACCACACAAAATACGCTCAGAGAAAGCGCGTTGTTCCTACATTCAATTTGGCCGTTCGTCGAGGCGGAAGAGTTTTTTTTGCAAAACTAAACTTTCTTTCATTACCAACATCAAATTTCAAAGTTGCTTTTATCTCGTTCCACCGCACTCGCGATTAGTCACCGTTTCTGTGTGTTGTAGCGAAAAACCACAAAGAGAGCTCGAGGAACTTTGCACCCTCGACAGACTTTTATATTGATCGACGCGGTGGCCCGCCACTCTTATAACTCACTTTTCACATCACACACTCCGTAACGAACATAAAATCTTCCAATGTGTTGTGTGTCGCACATATAACTTGCGGAGATCAAAAATCATCCTTTTGTTCGCGCAAGTTTCTCGAATAAAATAAATCGACAACTTCTTGTGTACAAAAATTTACTAAAAAAAATTTTACTTACAATTCCTTCGCGCGTACTCTTGTATTTTTTTTTTATATTTTTTGAAAACAATGTTTTAGATATTTTTTAAATTAGTTTGTTTGCCAAAATTGATCGCTTCGATTTTATCCCGACAATATTTTATTTTGTTCATCTCGTCTCTTATCGTTTTGCTTTATTTTTATAAATTGAATTGTTGTTGGCACACTTGTTCACACTTCGTGCGCTATATATCGTGATCGATCTGTGGGATCTATCTCGGATCAAACTCGGCTGCGAAACGACCACCGCGCTGTGGGGCTGTGAAACTCTTTACTGCAAACCGGAGCCGTCGAGCAAAGCGGCAGAGCGGCACTCGGGAAGTTGGCTCCCCATTGTCAGAAAGGGGGGACCCGTGGCGGCCAACAGAAACGTCTACCCGAACCGCACCGCGAAACAGGTGTTTTTATACACGATGGGAGAAATACGGCAACTCGCATATGCGTGTGTTACTCCACAAACGCGCACACATAACTGACCCCTGTCTTTGGTAAGCCCTTCGGGGACTTTCATCGACCGCGGTGTAAGACAGCGCGAGGATATCCGGTCTTCGAGTTTTTTTTTTTTTTTTTCAAGAAGGGATCTCCATTCAATAAGATAAAAAAACCAAAAAGAATATCAAATTACGTCGAAGACAACGTAAAAAAACGAGAAGAAAGTTTGACACATTTGATTGAAAAAAAAAACGCATGATTATATAATTAATACAAACCTATCAAAAATTATTAAACTAATTGCAATCTCATTTAAAAAAAACACTAACGTGACTTTACGAATGACAATTCAAAAATTTATATTCGCCTGACCCGGCGCGCCCACAAATTTATAACAATTTTTATTCATTATTATTTATACAATTTTTTAAGTACGAAATTGTTATCACGGTCAGAAAACCATGATCGTAAGTAACGTGATTCAGCAACGGCGCGCAATTGCGTAAGTACGCAATTTTTTTCGGCAACGTGCGTAGCCGAGTGTCTCTTTTGCAATTCGAGCGATTTGACGTCGTGGGAAATGGTCGAGGGCAAGTGGAACGTGATCGCGGCGCCGCCGCCGATTCGCTTATGAGCATCGCGACGCATCTCTCGCGGATCATCGATCTGTGAAATCGCGACCGTTTCTCGTCGCTTCCCCCCATGAGAAAAATGACTTTTATTATGCACGGTTATTGCGGTTAATAAACATCTCAAGTTCTGTCCAATTTGAACCAGTTTCTGTTACCGAGCGCGCGATTTGCGCGCAAAACGTCGTTACGCTTAACGGTGAATTCATTCGGTCGACGATCCAAAACAAAAAAAATGCAATTTAATTAATTGCAAGTATTTTTCGAAATGACTCGCGATCGCAATATCCGCGTTAAACGTTCAACCAAAACACCGAAAACACGTGATGATTGTAACAGATCGCCGCAAAATAAAAAGTCACGTCACGGTTGATTGTTTAAAATTATTTTTAAACTACTTTTACTACGTTTGTTCTTTCGTTCGCTTGCTCAATCTCTTCAGTTACGAGTGCATTTGCATGAACACACCGGTTCAAAGAAGACGTTGTTTTTCCACGCGATCGCGTGGCGGTAAAAGTTTGTTCGTCGCACCGACTTGAACGATATACAACACACCGGTCTTTCTAGGTGTCTATAATGGACAAGTTGAAATCTCCTTTCGAAGAGCTGATAAAAATATCAATTTTTAGCCTCACACAATTCATAGAAGATATTTTATTTCAACAGCCATATATATATATATATTGACAATAATGAAAATATTTTACAAAATAAAAAAAAAGCTTCACACGATTATTTTTTAGTCTTACATGTAAATATTTGTTCGAATCACCTAAACAAAAAAAAAAAAAAAGCAATATCTTAAATATTTTTATCGGACGTAAAAATTAATTACGCAAAGCCCGACATATTATGTGGCGATATAAATAAGTTTTGTTTTTCTACGTGAAACCTACATCGTTAACGACAATTAAAAGCCTTTGCTAATACGAGCTGATCGGCGCGATCGATCGCGGCCGCGATCGATCGGTATCGATCGTGGAATCACGGATATTATACACAGTATTCTCAAACACGGAAAGAAGGTCGATCGTTCCTCACATCAACGGCGTTCCGTTCCATTGTATAAGAGCATCCTGCCACCTTTGGCGAGCGTGAAACAATAAATAAAAAATATCTTAGCTATTGAATCCCGTGGTGTTTCGACGCAACGCTCGAATGATCTCGAGGATGTCTCGCGCGTGATCGGGGAGACAATGGCGACATCAAACGGGTCTTTTGCAATAAATTGTTGAGAAAAAAAACACAAGTTTTTTTTTTTTTTTTTTTTTTCAAATTAAATCGCGTTGAATTAAGTGAAGTAGCGCGTGTGTACACGTATGTAATAATCTATTTCACAACATGTACTCACTTGGATCGAATGAGTTTCTCTAACGGTGTTGCGGCGATATCGGCGGTTTCCATTGTTGCAGCATCTGATCCTCCGGAAGCCTCGTTCGCTCTCGTGTCCACCGTCAACGTAGCGTGACTACCGCCGCAGGTGAAATATTGGACCTCGAACCTGTAATGTATGCGTAAAGGGGGAGAAGGTATATTTCTTTCTCTCCGCGATGTCCCTCCGATGTGTTGTTGTTGCGTAATCAATAGAAAAATAAAAACACACGCGCGTTGCCCTTACCGCCGTTCAGCGTGATAATTTCTCAGCAATTCTCGATTCGTATTGAAGAGCACGCCGTGATGACCGAGACAAAGTGTTACCCATATCGGTAGACTGGGCGTTTTCAAACGCGAACCCGGTTGTTTGCCTATATTGCCGTCACCTTCGTGTATTAAGAATCCCACTTCGCTTCGCAGAAGAACTCCCCACTGCGGCACGGCCTTATTTGTCAAATTATTTTTTACATTTTTTAAATAAAATTATCAGCCGTACTTCCGGAAACGAGATTAATCTTATCGAGAATTAATTGATTGAAGAAAAATTAAAATGTTAAATTAAAAGAATTACTCACGTATGTATTTTCGTCGCCAACGTGAACCACCCCGTTATGAACATGTGGCGATGCGCGTCCGGTTAAAATAAAAATAACGACGCCGATTGGTCCTTCTTCGGAACATCCGCCGAGAATCGATGCCTTTGGATCTTCCAGATCGTTCTGAACTCTTAATAATTAAATCGGAACATATATGCTGGATCACGGTATATCTTGCGCTTAATTGTTTGTAATTAAAATAACTTATTGATTTTTTAATAGAAATAAAATATATGAAGAAAATTCTCTTACTTCGAGAAACCTCTTGAAAGCACCATGCTGTACAAAAGTAAGACGGCACCGGGCCCGCCTTCGTCGTGAAACTGAAATTTTACGAACAAAAATTCTCTCCTATTTGGAATATTTTATTCTATGAAATTTTAAACTAAATCGCTTGTTTCGAAAGAATAAATATGCTTAAATATGGAAATTTGGTTGTGTTGCCTCACCAGATATAAATATCTCTTGACAAATATTTCAAGATCCTCCAAGGAGTTGAACTCGAACAGATGCAGCTGGAATATAAAACAACGATTCTCTCAATCTGATAAGTGAACACACGTAGAAAATAAATGATCAAAAAACCACGCGACGGTGATATCGGCGACGCGATCTCCGGGTACGATAACTCTAATACACTTGGCGAAACACCAACGTTTATAATTTGACATACGCTATTTCGTCGCGTTAATTGCACGGAGAAAGCTCGGGTTTCGTTTACTTTTACGTAACAAAGACGCAAACTACACATTTGTTCCACTAGATAAAAAAAAAAACATTAATTTTGTCACATATTTCTTTTTTTTACTATCGCGCGATCAAAATCTGATACGAACATTCTTTTGTTTTTGTTATTAACAAATAATATAGAATTGCGAAAGTAAAATATACGTGTTTGTTTTCCTGATTGCTTTTTACACAGTAAAAAATCGTGCGTCAAAATGTAGAACTTTTCTTGCGTTACGACGTTTTGATTATCACTTCAATGCAAAATTAACATAACACTGATATGTTATTATTTTTTTAACCTTTTCACGTGTTAAATTTATTTTAACTTCACAAATTAACATTTTCTGCACGTCATTAAAAAAATTGAATATTGTTTAAGGACGTTCTCCGAATTATTGATTTTCGTAGGATTTTCTTTAAATTTGCGATATACATAGTTTATGATCTTATTTATAAGTAGCCTTTTTGGATAATAGGGGTAGCAATGTNAAATTCCAAAATATGGAAGATTTAAGTTTCAATTTTTAACATGGATTTCCTATGCTGAGCCTTTGTGAAGTGGGGTTTTTTAAAGTTACTGACGACAATTTTTGTAGGATTTTTTTAAAAAACAAGTATGTGGTAGCGGAGAGTGTCTTAATTAAAATACGATTTTGAATAATATGGCAAGCAACCCTTGTTTTCAAACTATTTTTTTTTTTTTTTTTTTTTTTGGTTTTTTTTTTGTTTTGCTGGATTTATGTGCGCTATTGTGTACTGCAGCTATTTTTGAACTTCTGCGCAGAGTAAGCGGGTCTTAGCANTGCTGAATAGCTCACAACTTAACTTTGTTACAGCAGTACAAACTTACTCATGAGAAGAGATATTTTAGGTTGCTAACCACTGTATTTAGGTTGCTAACCACTGTAGTCGGAGAACGTCCTTAAGTGCTTTTAACACAATGATTTCGATTAATCAAGATGTCTCGAAGTCAATTTAACATACTAAAAAAAGTTAAAAAAATCTTTGGTCACATTGCACAAACTAAAATGTTTTGTTAACATTTCTCACGAGTTACCGTAACTACTGTTTTGTGTAGCTTTTAATTATTTTATATGTTATTTTTACATCACGCTTACAGTCTAGTCAAAATAACAAATATAAATGTAAAATGTTGTATCAATTATTTGACCTCACTAGTTTGTCAATAAGTGACTCTCGCAACGAACGAGTTATTTTAACTTAAAATTTAGAGTGAACCTCCCGGGACGTGCAAAAAATGTTAAAATTAACATTTTCTTTTTTGCTGTGATACAAGTGTAATACAAGTTTCGTAATATTCGGTAATTTATAGTCGATAGATGAAGAAAATTACAACCGTTTCTGTTAATCCGTCTTGGAAATAATGCGCGCTGTGCTGAAGATACGGCGTGTCCTGTGGCAGAGCTATTACGGCTTTTGGCACAGTGTTGTTGCCGACGACATTCGGACACGCAGACACGGAGAAGCCGCCGGCGGAACGCCAAATAATTTCCGCGATTGCGAAAGTCAACACCTCGATTTGTCGATCGTACGAAGGTTTCAACAGACTGAAATTAAAAAAAAAAAAAAAACACACACACACACACGTTTTTTTTCTTGCAACCTAGATTTACAATAATAATTGTCTGTTAGAAATCAAAGGTAATAATACGTTGCCAATTAAATTAAACATAATTGTGTACCGAAAGTATATTTTTGCGCTTACGTCTCGGAACTCGCTCTCACATCTTGTCTGTCGCATTTGAACAAGAAGTGCTTCAACATGACGGCTTGTACGGCGGTAACGAGTCCTCTTGTTGTGTTTCTCGGCGCTCTCAGTCCGAACGCCAAACTTTGACCGTACGGTCGCAAAGTTAGTCCGGTTCTCGCCCATTCGGTCTTCGGTGGAGTCGCGCATGAACCGAAGACCAACGTTCTCAGAGCCTGTGTGACAAATCGCGCAGGCAAATTTCTTGATTCAAAGAGAAACTAACTAAAAGCGCCGAACACACATCCGAGCTCGCGTTATTATATATATTTGCGATGGAAATTACTTTACCATGCACGTTTCTTCCTCAATGGGTTGTCCGCCGATCACCGATGTTTTCGGCAGAGTCCTCGTGTTACGTGGATAGAGTATTCTCTCTGAAAAAAAATACACACGAAAAAAATGTTAAATAAATAAAAGCGCAAAAGGGTGTTGTGAGAAATTAAACTTCTGTTTTTTTTTGACACCTGGATAGAGCTCGTCGGGTTCGGCCATAAGCGCGGCGCATCGAGCCGCTCGCGTTGAGAGCAACATCTCTTTGAAATGTTCTTTATTATCTTTGTTTATTCTCTATTATGTTATTATCAATTATATGCTGTTATTATTTTACAACGGCGTCTTAAACATATTCAAAAACAAGCGTTTAACTGTTTCTTTTTTTTCTTTTTTTTGCTCGCGATACAAAGAAAGTATCTTGTATTAACGGGAGGCCTTTTTAAGAGGCAAACTTCACAGCGCCGGGTTGTCACCCGATGGCACCAGCCGCGATATCAAGGTATCAATTGGAATCGTGCCGGTATCCGCACGTTCCTTTATATAAGCTCTGATATTCGGAGCTTGTGCGTGCAGGCATCTCGCGAAATACGACGGTCGGGACCGATCGCGCACGAAAGGTGTCAATTCAAAGTGTCCGAAACGAAACACACCGCCGGTGGTAGACGTGTGCCCTACTATTCGTCTGTGTGTTTGGCCGTGTCGCGTTTTCGAGATGGAATTCACACACGCAAATTCGACCCCGCGCGACGACCATTGGCGTAAAAATGCTCGTCGTCAAAGAACTTCCAATTCCCATAAAGACGAGTGAGGAAACAAAACAAAAAGAAATAAAAAAAAATGATGCAAGATTATTACAGTCCCCGGAAAAAAATTTTTCATGTATAAAATTGTACGGACATATTCGATATATATATATATATATATATATATATATATATATATATATATAAATTTGCATAATTAGATATAATAATTTTAATTTGTGTATAAGTATATATGATTATATATCAAAACTTTTTTAAAAATATAGTAAAAATATAATTAGAAAAAGGCCGTATAAATAACAAATAATCCAAATAGACCCGCACAGCCTTAAACCACTGATCAAAGGTAGTAAATTTAATATACAATTTTAATAAGGTGAACGTTTCGATCATTTAGTAAAAATATAGTTTTATATAATTTTTTGTATCTAACATGATACTGATAGAGTTATTTTGTAATTTGATATGGAATATCTCTGACGCGCCATTCTCTTAAAAAAAGAAATTCTCCGTGTATAAAATTGTATGAACATATTCGGCATGTAAATTTGCATAATTAGATAGAATTATTTTAATTTGTGTATAAGTATATATAAAAAATTTTTTACCGGGGATCGAAGCTTGAAAGAGAGACGAAGAGCAAACCTGAGCTGAAGGAGATGAAGAAAATCTTTGAGTCTCTCCCTTAGCGAGATGAAATCAAAACAAAATGGTTATACCGTTAAACGGTTACGCCGTTGCACGTGTGATTAGATTTAGGAGCGGTCGAAGTTATCCGAATACCTGTGTGTTTTTTTTTGTTTTGCGTTACATGCCGAGAGTTACATACTTCAAGAAGTAGGTGGCAAAATGTATGTAAAGCGATGAACGCGCGCCTACATACAGGCGTGAAATATCTCTCGGGTCTTTACACCTCTCGCGTGTATATCGAGTATAACAACAGAGAGAGAGCAAAGTTATGAGCGAAATAAATTGACGGAAGAGGGGAGGGGGAACGAACTTCGCATTTTCTCGAAACAATTTGCTGTTGATCGATTCTTTTACGGGACGAGAAACATATAAAAGCGTCAGAATGTCTGTCGTACTCTAACAGTTCTCGTGCGGACTGATACAAGAAAACTTTTCCTTCTTTTACACAAACCGACGTCGTGGAAGATGCGGCCCGTTTGAAATCTCGAGCGGGTGATAACGAGGACGGCAACAGGAGCTGGTCCAAATTCGGTCATCTTCATACATGGAAACGTACATATATATGTATACACACACACACACACACACACACACATGTATATATATCATTCGGCGCGGCCTTTCGACTACTTAGCTCGCGAAGGCGATCGCGTGTTCGCGTGCAATCAAAATATCGGATTATGAATTCGCGCCGGAACGGCCATCTGCATTCGGCGATTGCACACCTCGATATATCGCGCCCCTAATTTACATCAGTGCCTCTCAAGGAGGCCGTGTATCTATCGATCTGTTCGACCGTTTACCGTTCCTGCAGTTGTGTGTATGTACATAAAACTTGTCTATTATCTTATATATATATATATATATCCGGTTATATACATCTCTTTACTCCAATTGCGCTTTGTTTCTTTAACGAGAGAAACGTGCTCACGCCAGAACGAGCGAGAGCCGAAGTTTATACGGCGAAGAAACACGTGTACTGCACTCTTTATTAAGAGTTCTCGGAAAGAGAAAATTAACGTTAATAAGTTTCAGTGTCTTATTTCAATGATCATTTGTTTGATGACGCTTAATAAATTTTTTCTCCATAAGGAGAGGATGCGACGATTAAAATTCTTCCGAGGTAAGTATTCTTTTGCGCACGCTTTGACCCCTGCAGGAAACAGCTGCGAGCTGGGAACAAAAAATTTTCATTTGGCGGCAGGAGGGAAAGGTAGGAAGAAACACGATCCACAGATAGAGCCGTTGGAAACTGCATTGCATTCATTTGGTCACATCTGGATTGTATTCATTGTTTGTTTCACAAACAGATACGCTTCAGGCTGCGGTCTCTGTTCTGCGCCGAAAGATGAAAAAGAAGAACGAGAAAATCGTCAGCATACGTTGATCAATGTATTACCGTATATATATTATGGATATTCCGATTTTTGTGAGAAAAAAGTGATGAAAATAATATAAACTGCATTTTTGTAAAAAAAATTAAATTATTAAATACAAAAATTAATGTAGATAATTTTTATACGTTTGTAGCGCGAACGTAACGTAAGGATTGATGAAAAAAAAAATCATGAGAAAAAAAGTAAAACTCAAACAGCACAAGAGAATCGATCCAGCGATCCCGCAATTACGAACTAAAGCGCTCCCTCGCTGCGTCTCACGCGCCCCTTGAACAAACGTCTAACTTGTCAAGTAGGGTAAACCCTAGGGATAAAATGGCCATAGTTTTTTTTAAACGCAAAAAACAGTCCTTTATTTTTGTTATTCTTAAATATTCTTTTTTATTTCACTTCACTAAAGCTTGAAGCAATAATAACTATTGAAATTAAAGAGAGAAAAAACACTTAAGACAGAAATTTAATATTATCAAAATATTAAAATGTAAATGCATTGGCCGTCTTATCAAACTTTTAGGGAAAAGATGGCCATGCTATTACAGAACAGTTGGCCATACATGTTTTTTTGTAAAAGATACAAGTAAAAACTTTATACACAGTAAAAAAGAAAATGTTAATTTTAACATTTTTTGCATGTCCCAGGAGGTCCACTCTAAATTTTAAGTTAAAATAACTCATTCGTTGCGAGTCACTTATTGACAAACTAGTAAAGTCAAATATAATTGATACAATATTTTACATTTATATTTGTTATTTTGACTAAACTGTAAGCGTGATGTAAAAATAACATATAAAATAATTAAAAACTACACAAAACAGTAGTTACAGTAACTCGTGATAAATGTTAACAAAACAGTTTAGTTTGTACGATGTGATCAAAGATTTTTTTTTTAACTTTTTTTAGTATGTTAAATTTACTTTGAGACATTTTAATTAATTGAAATCATTGTGTTAAAAGCTCTCAAACAATATTCCATTTTTTTAATGACATGCAAAAAATGTTAATTTGTGAAGTTAACATAAATTTAACACGTGAAAAGATTAAAAAAATAATAACATATCAGTATTATATTAATTTTACATTGAAGTAATAATCAAAACGTCGTAACACAAGAAAAGTTCTACATTTTGACGCACGATTGTTTACTGTGTAAGTATGTAATTTAATTATATTTAGTAATTTTTTATGTGTTAAATACAATATATTTATTGTACGTAAGAGATTATTACATATTGTTGTTAATGTTTTCACGTATAGTATTTTTTAAATTACGAAACGCAACTTTATATAAACTATAAAAACAATTAGCAAAAAAATGTTTATTTTGATGATTAAATACATTGTAGATTATACTACTAGGTAAATAAAAAAATATATATATATATGTATGGGCCATCTTTTTTCCGAGAAGTACGAGAAAAAGATGACCATAGCATTTATAAATAAATAATGAAAATGAAACTACACAAATTAATGATTACATTACAATTTACGTACCTTTATTATGTATGTAATATTGATTACGGCAGCTTAATTGTCAATTTATTATTAACGTTATAATTAATATTATTAACGTATTATTGACGTTATAGCGGCTTTTAGTGGATATATACAAAACTTTGCAGGCAGTCGAAAGTAAAAATATCACATAATTTTCACAATATTGTTATTTTAAATAGTGCACGCACATAAACTACTGTAAATACTGATTATCTTTAAGAATGGCCGCAAAAATGCACTATTAAACAAATTATTGGTGAAATTACAGTCTACGGCCATAATACCCGAATTTACCCTGTATAAAAGTCCTGAATTTTTCAAAATCAATTTTCTCGGAATTGGCTGAATATTTGCGTTTTGTAACTTTGAACATGTTGAAGTCCTGATCATGACCTCTGCGCGTACACTACACAAATAAATCAAATCTGCAAGGGAAGCGTCGTAGTCTCCCCTTGTAAAATTAACACTAGAATGTTTCTTTGTTGATATCTTATTGTATAATTTTTTTTTATATTAAAACACATTTGTATAGTTTTTACTAAAGTAATTGTACTGTTGACTATACAGATAAAGAGAAAAACTTCGTACCTCTGTCCCGAAGATAGGGCGGTAACTTCTCCTTTCGCATCTCTCTGCAATGTCTCGCATCGCAGATGAGTGTCGTATTCGCCACGGTAGCCTCTTTCTCCTCTGGCGCGTCCGATGAGGATTCCTCCATTTTTTCACACGAACTTATTTTTCGTATTTACGTGTAAAATTTTTAATCAAAAACGCACGCGTTCACAAGTTATCGGTTTTTAAATCACAAACTATCATATCGCGTTTGTTGATCGATATTTCCTTTTTCTTTTTACATCAGTAATCATCATATGTAAAAAAAATTATCGACAAACTGTCTTTACAAATCAAAAGAAAATTCTTCAGATTTGTGATTATTCACAATCCGATGTAGATATCGATTTGCTCGCCGCGGTTCTTCCATTCTTTCATTTCGTTCTCGAGGAAATAGCATAGTGTAAAAAAAAAAAAAAACGACGAAATAGCACAGTGTAAAAAAAAACAAAAAAAAATGGTATTATCTTATTTTCGTTTTTAAGAATAACTGTTTTTTTTTATATCGCATTGTGTGAAAAAACAACAAAAGCCGAGTCAAAATCACTTTAATTTTACGCGTTATTTATGTTATATATGTACATATAATCAAATATGTAAATAAAATCAAAATTGCGTATCTCGTTCGTACGGTTTTAGCACAATCACGCAAATCTCTTCGAACGTTTCATCGATTTACGTCAACTGTCACAAATGTCTAACACCGTTCTCTGTTTGTACTCTCATTGACTTGCGATAACTGACAGACTGCCGTCTTCTCAGAGACCGTATATACGGCTAGAAATAATAACTCTAACTAGCACCCCCGAACTGACTCAGCTTAGCACGCCGCACGTTCTATAGAAGGTGGTCGAAAAGTGGATGAGCCAAACACGACGAGCACTTACTCTCTATAAGTTATTAACGACAATTATTATTTATTACTTTCTTTACAACACGATTAAAATTAGATTTTGACTGTGAACCACAGATCAAATTCTCAAAAAAAAAAAAAAAAAAAAAAAANAANAAAANAANATNATTTTTATTTTGCTTTTTTACGCTTGTTTTGACTGATTTTATTTATTCAAAACGTAACATAATTAATAAAAAATATGAATCTTTACGTGTAGAAATTAATATGATTTTAAGAGTTAAATTTTTTCGCGCGAGATTCTTCGAATGTTGAATGAGCGAAATATATAACAAGGGATGCGAAGGCCCTATCGCGATTGAAGGAAATTGTTCGTCTAATTGTTACACTTGTACTGACAGCCTCGACGTGCCCGAAACACGCTTTTATACCTGCGTAACAACCTGGTACACACCTACTCTATCTACCCCAGGGTTTTACTGTATTCGGCACAGATGTGCCGAAATATACGGATCGTCTTATCTTATAGATCAATCGGAGCTGCGCGCATCTTTGCACGCGCGTTTCGTGCTGTGTTCTCGCCCGAGTTTTTATTAGACAATCGGAAATGAAAAGTTGCAAGCGGCTTTAATCAAATTCCTAAAAAAAAAAAAAAAACGAATTGGAACACCCGTGTGTAGTTTTCTCAAATATAGGGAAAAGATATTTGTGTGTACGATTATATAAAAATTATCTAAAACAAATTGCTCTCTTAATTAAACGATGGAGTATAATTTATTTTATGGAGTATAATTTATTTTATTCCTCAAAAAAAAAAAAAAAAAAACGAATTGGAACACCCGTGTGTAGTTTTCTCAAATATAGGAGAAAGATATTCGTGTGTACGATTATATAAAAATTATCTATAAAACAAATTGCTGTCTTAATTAAACGATGGAGTATAAATTTATTTTCGTATACACACATATGTGTATCATGAGTGAAGACCGCAAGAGAGAAGAAGATTCAATTAAACGGAGACTCGGTCGATCGAGTTTCCCAAATGTATACGGCGGAATAACAAGAAAGCCGAAGAGAATCATTAAATTGATTTCTCCACCTCCCTCCTTCAGCGAATCAGAAACTCATATTGCTCGTATCCTAATTGCCAATTTCCTGGCCATCCTTAGCGAGTCCCGCGATCGAATGAATCGAAGTTCAAGTTCGCGCTCGAAAATAGATATGCCATCCCTCCTCCCCCTCCCCTCCCCTCTCCCCCGGAGTGAACTGACGAAAATCCTGCCGTCGAAGGTGCCGTCGGCATGTGTTTGTGTGCGTCACTCATACCGTTGCGAATATGAAATTGGACGGCTTAAAACCGTGTGGCCGTAGTACCAGGAGCGGTGCAATGCATGCACACGCGCGCGAACGAACACCGGAACGAACGAGAGGTGAGCTTGATGATCGATCAGCTCTGTGCGCGGCTCTTACGGCCAAAAGCGAGAACGAAAGATATAACTATATCTCGCGCGTCTCGAAAAATGGAAAAAAAAACTTCGTCCGCGAGCGCGAAAGATAATGCGTAGTATTAATTTTTTTTTTAATTTTTGTCGTTGTTGTATTATCGCACGGATGTCGAGCGTAGGAAATTGTGTGTAGAAACGCACGTGTGTGTTTCATGTGTTATTAAAAAAATAATTTATTTCATATAAAAAGATGTTCACAGCGCTATTTTACTCGTATGTATAATCTCGAACAGAACTGTTACAAATATCAAACATTAATTTTATTATTGAGAACGGAGCGTTTCATCTGAACATTGCAATTATTCCGATTAGACCGATTGTAATTAAATTACAAATTTTAAGAAAAAAACTATTGAACGTTCACAATGTTAACAACAGTATAAACGCTTCGTTCTAGATAATAAAAGAATTTGTTGATTAACATGTGTGTGTGGACAAAATTGTGTTGTTCGTGCGTAATTTTATTGTAACCTCAATTTTTTCACGTTGCCCTTCCGTTGCTTCGAACGTTTGTTCGACTTATCTGGTTTCGGTTCATCCTGAAATTCATATTTTTGCGAAAGTTTCTCTCTGATGAGCAACCCTTTAATAAGTCTCTTCCAGTTGCCGTAAATTCTCTTTTCTCTTTTCTCGGCGGTGCGTCTAGACGCCTCGACTTGCTCCGCTTCCCAAGCTTCTCGCAACGTATCCTCGTACTCCGCGCACACAACGAAGCCTTCGACAGCCGGCACGGCGCCCACAGATTTAAAATTGAAACCCACCACAGCAGGTGCACAATCTATGTTTAATTTTCTGGCTATGCGATTCAACCCTGGAACTACAAAAATTCAAAAAAAGAAACGTTGAAACTTTGAGAGAAAAAGATACAGATATTCAACTATTTATGTGACAATGAATCGCACTTACGATTTATGTGTACTGTGCCTTTTGGAAGCATACATTCCTTGAATAAATCAACACTACCGTATTCGTTGCGAGGAACGATGCCATTTTTAGCCTCGGGCGGAACATATTCTGTAGTTTGCCATTCTCCAAAAAGTTCTAACGCGGAATCCTTGATTTTCATACCTGAAAGCTGAAGAGACAAAAATTTTGTCAAAACATTTGTCTCCCTCGAAAAAAAAAAAAAATACTACAGCACCGATCGCATACTTTGTCATATTTTGGAAGCGCCTTAACTATTTTGTAAGGATCTTGTTTTGGTTTAACCACTCTGGCCTTCCTGATCCAGGTTTCTCGCGATCGTAGCGTGTGTACGCAATAACGCGAATAAATGGCTTCGCCGGTTTTCAAATGTCCGAGCGGCACACAATCCGGTGGATACAACGCCTCGTATTTGAGCAAATGTCTGGTAAGCACGTACAGAGGATGTCCTTTACACTCACTAACGGTTTTAGGCAAAGGCTGTGCCAATTCCCTGTAAAAATGTTTCGTTTTGATCTTGTCGGTAGCATTATTTTTTTTCAATTGTGCAACATAAGACAAAAAGAAAGTTAAAACGCGCTCAAATAATTAAGTTAAGTTTGATATAAAATAAAAGAACAACAAAGCGTACTTTTGCAAAAGTAATTCGTCTTCTTGTTTGGACATGGGTGTCTCTCTTTCCAACCAACAACTTAAAGTTTCAGACCACCATTTCTCATCGATACGTTGCTTACGTGTAACGGAAAGCCATTGCGAACAATAGCGTCTTGTCACATCTTTGATTGATCTCTCCGCGTTATACGCTACCACATATAATACTGGTTTGCTCGCATTTTTCTGAAACATTATTGTGTAACAATTAATTATCCATATTGAAAATTTCAAAGCGTTTATATAAATTTATCTTAGATATTTCTTACATATACTTCGGTTACACAATCTACACTCCCGGTAACTACATTTGCAGATATCCAGCATCCTTTAGACTCTACATATATCTCAGCCCATACGTGTCTTCTCGGTTTGTTACTATCAGCTTTTTCATCGTCTGTCGATTCTTCATCTTGGTTTTTGTCTTTTTTTTTTCTAGAATTAACAACTGCTTTTTTAGTACCGTTGCGTTTTCTTTTCAATTTAGTTTGTTTCTTTGCTTCCTTCTTGTCTTCTTCATCCTCTTCATCTTCATCTTCATCTTCATCTTCGTCTTCATCGTCATCATCATCATCATCATCATCTTCTTCTTCTGAACTGAAGTAACCACTACTTCTCTGTGAATGTGTCTTAGAATTTTTCCTTTTAGATTTATTTTTTGAATTACTTTGTAGATCAAGTTTAGTTGCTCGCAATGCAACATTATATTTTCTTCCAGATCGTAAACGTTTCGGAGAAATCTTGATATCTGCATCTTTCGAACTTGTGGAGGTTGACGCGACATCTTTCGATGTTTTAGAAACACTATTTCGATCGGGTTCGGTGCGTTTTAACTTATCTTTGCTTTTTTTATCATACGAGTATGAACGAAGAACCCGTGCTGCATTCTTTTTCGCTTCCATATTAGCCTCTTTTCGCGCACTTTCGCTGTTCTGAATCACAGTATTCGCAACTTTATTTGTGACATTTTGCTTGTTTGAAGTTTTTTTATTGTCCTTCTTAGATGATTTTATTTTCGTCGTTTTTGTTTCTTTCGGCTCGTCTTTGACTTGATCAGTTTTCTTTGCTGTAATTGTTTTGGGTAACAATTCATTAAATGATTTTACAAGCGGCGGATGAAGAGAGACTATTAAACGACAATGAAGACCAATACTTCTGAGTGCTGCCACGTACAATATTACCAATTCTCTGTAATTGTAAAGTTTTTTATCCGCTATCCTTTTCAACAGCGTTTCTTTGTTTATAATAACGTTATTGTCGGTAGCTTCTAATGAGAACATCTGTTTGAACCATTTTGTAAATTTTGTTAGGTACGATACGTCAAAATTATTTTTTGGATAGCTGGTTTTTGGAATGAGCGACGTTACTGTTGCCATGATTTCAGGTTCGTTCGCTTGACGATTCAGATAGAATCCATACGCCAACCAACCAAGCCGAGCTGCTTTCTCCACCAGAACCTGATTACCCTTCAATTTTTTTCTTAATAGAGCAGCTAGATCCGGTCCCTTTTTGCCTGGTTTCTTCTTGAAAATTGCCGTACCTGGCAAAGTGATATTGATACCTTCCTTAGGTATCACATAATCGACAGGACGTTTGACGTCCTCCTTTGTCTCCTCCTCCTCCTCTTTATCTGTATTTTCGTCATCTTCGCAAAATGCTCCGCTTTCTCCTTGTAATAAAACTGCTTTTATCTCATCCGATATATCTTTCTTTCTTTTATCGGTTTTGATCGCTTTAACATCTTGCGAACCGTCGTTCTCAAGATTCTTGGACTCTTGATCGACGACATTGGGTTTCTGTGAAGCTTCCAAGTTCTTAACCACCTCAGAAAATAATTCGATCCCATTGTTGTCCGTAACATTTGCAAAATCGTCCTCCTCGCTACTTTCATCCTCGCTCTTCGAATCCACAAGGTTAGATTTGACCGCCGGTTTTATGGAAAAGAAATTTGCTGACAGGTCGTCTTTCGGAGTTATACCAGCAAAATCGTTGCTGCTGTCAGAACTGTTGTCGTCGGAATCGCTCATTTTGCGTGTTATCCTGCAAAAAAAAACATTCTCTTTGTCCTCACCGAAGCTAGATATTGAAAGTGTTTTTAATATCGTAATTTACCTTGTTTTTGATCTTGTTCTCGGCGAGATTGATCTTATTTCAATATTACGCAGGATGTGAATAAACAAAGTCCAATTGTTTGGCGCAACGTCACAACTCGCAACAGACGAAACAATCGGATATACAAACACAACAATACAAAAACACGCTTCTCACATGTCAAAATTACGCATTATTACGCAAATGCATTGGACATGTAACTCACAGACCGATTGACTCGAAGACCAATCTCACGCGTTAGAATCAGACTTGCAAACTCGAGCCGGCTAGCACCGAGAGCACCGAGGTGATGGGAGCCACTGGGAACACGCACACAAGCGAGAACCGCCGTCCGTGTGCGTGACGTCACGCTCAGCACGTC
>NW_018020720.1:310691-360862 GCF_002006095.1 Pseudomyrmex gracilis
TAATTTAAACGGGCACGCTGAGTGACGTCACTCCCGCCATGTTTTCTGATTGGTTGAGAGTTACCAGACAACCTCTCTATTCTACAGACCTTGCAGCACGTCGGGGCTCGTCACGCACACGGACGGTTCTTGCTTGTGTGAGTGTTCCCAGTGGCTCCCATCACCTCGGTGCTCTCGGTGCTAGCCGGCTCGAGTTTGCAAGTCTGGGCCGTTAGGGTAGTCTTGTTTATACACGTCGTCATTAGCAGCTCCGAAGTTCTCTCGACCAATCACATTTTGCGACTGAGAGAGCAGCGACCATCGATTCGATATATTTCGATAATCGCAATATCGCGCGCGCTTCGATCGCGCGATTCGTTTCAGCGGACAGATGTAAAGTAGACGCGCGACGCGCGAGAAACGGAATTTCTTCTTCAATTTATCAGGTATTTTTAGCGATTGTTGTTGTTTCTCACGTAAAATATTTGTATAATATGTGCGCTGCGAAATGTCGGACGTAATTCAAAGTAATCATCGTAAGTAGTATCGCGCAGTGACGATAACAAGCGAGTTTTAAGCGAAGTGAAATTGTATTTCGCGACCGTTCGCGAGACATAAAATGGCGGATCGGCGCGCGACACGGAAAAATTGTTCAAGTTGTCTCGCGTTATTTCTCGCGAGTATTAATAGTTCGCGTGTGCGTCGGAAAGTGACGGATGTACGCGCCTTACGCATAATTCGTATCGCGAATAATAATAATTAACGGCGATAAACATTAACGATAAATCACGCGGTCTTTTTGACGAACGAAATTTGATCCGAGTGACCTACGGAGCAGAACGCGGTGCGGTCAAGTGGGCAAAGGTAAAGTACAAAAAGATATATATATATGTATATATATAATATATTTATAAAATATTTATTTTTTTTTAATATATAAAATATATATATATATAATATATTTATTTTTATATATATAAAATATATTTTATATATATATATATATAAATTATATATATATATATATATATAAAATATATTTTATATATATATATATATATATTATATATATATATATATATATAAAATATATTTAGTAGCAACATGTAATTTTTCAACGTATAAAAGTTGCGTATCTTTTTTAATAAGAAATTTTATTATTTCTTGTTTCTAGAGGAGATGATTTTTCAGACGTGAAGAACGTTTTCAATATTGAAACAGTCTATTTGGATCTTATATTAGTTACAAGGTACGCAACACGCGACAGTGTTTCTTAATAAAATTATATAACAATTTAATAATCTTATTAAATCTATAATTGTTTGCTAATTTTGTTCCACTTTGTTGTATTTTTCAGACTCGAACATTTATTTTTCACGGAGAAGCCGGTTTCGGATTATCTGAAGACACAGTATAAAGGTCAGTATCAGTTTCGTATTTGCAAAAACCACAACAAAATACAGTCGAATCTCCCGAAACGTATACTTCCCTTATTTTCTCACTCTTTACCTCAAGCATGCGCAAAGACTTACTTGATATAAATTCATCTCACGCTTGCGCAGTTTCAGTTGTAATCATACTTATTGTTATTGGTGGGAAAAGCGATGAAGGAGAAAATATATATACGTTTTGGGAGGTTTGACTGTACAACATCTTTATTTTAAAACTTACACTTATTAAATTTATAACTTATTTAATATAACTTATTTAAAAATTTAATAATTTTTTTCTCATAGTTAATTGTTTATTAATTTGTTTTCTTGATTTTTCAGATGCGGACTTGTTCGCAGAGGAGAGAAGCTTACAGTACCGGAGAGGCCGATTCAGGCAAAAGTGTGGCACGAAGGTATGTTGTTTTCATAGTCATTGTTTACGCATAACTTGTAACCGTCAGATACACTTTCTTATGAAAATTTCCGAAAACGTTTTATTAATTATTATTATTCATTAAAGCCATATATATTTAAAGAAACGTTGAAGACTCATATTACATCCAACAATAAAGAGAAAATTTTAATTTTGTTACAGATGTGGTGTAGCAGAAATTGGTAGATAATCGGTGAGTACGATTTAATAAGGTTACGGTGATGGTTCGAAATCAGTGCGTCGCGTGTAGATCTTTGGTTTTACGAGTTTCGGAACATCGAGCACGAAGTTTAAATATATTTTCTAATATATATACACAATTACATTACATTTTAAATTTACATTAACAATATTATAATTATTCTTTAATATCAAAATCATGATCAAAATTATGTTCGAATTTTTTAATAAAAAGAAAGAAAGAAACACAAAAATACTACGTTCCGCCAGTTTTCTTTATAAAACTTCGAAATATATTAGTGTAATATGATTTTAATATTTATAATATATTCGTTACTTTTATATAAATTATTTTTGTTCTCGATGTTTCAATCTCCATCAAGGAGAAAGTGTTGTCGAACTTTGCGTAACACAATATTACGCAAACAAAGGATCATCAGAAATAACACATCAAAATAAACCGAAACACTCGTGTTCCGTCATAAATATTTTTCATATTCGAATCTAAATATATATAATCTTTGTGATTATTATTCAAGTTTTCATGTCGCGGTATTTTAAAAGATTCAATTTCACATATTCGTATATAAATATCTTTACGCAAAATTGCAAAATTTTTTTGTTTTTCCTTTTTCGAGTTTTAAGAACTTCGATAATTATCAAGTGTGTTACAAAGTTAAAGTGGACTTTACTTTAAAAGAGTGGAATTAAACTATAGAACACAATTTGAATTTCGCGTGTGTATATGATTCGCGTCTTCCGCGTCGCGAGTGACAAAATAAAAAGTGCTGCGAAGGGACTACGTGGGACGACGTGGGACGACGCAAAGATCACTGGACCATTTCCGAGGGGGATTGCAGTGGAAGATACATCGAAGGACGACGAAGGGACCACCATAAATATGAGTTACAAAATTCATATCTCTTGTTTCTTTCAGTTTAACCTTTAGACTGCCCCGGCAGTTTTTAAATTAAAAACATGGTATTTTTTTTCTCTCATTTGTATATAAATTGAGTTTATTGCGTGGAGTGCTCTGAAGTTTCATCTGGCTTCGATCGGCGGAGAACGGAAGACTTGAAAAGTATAAAATTTTCAAATTCTCAAATTTTGAAAAATGGTGTTTCCAGAGATTTTTCATATCGCTGGTTACGTTTTTAAAGTCACACAAATTGCAAAAGTCTTTCAATACAGTAACATTATTACCAAGCTAATCACGTATAAATAAATTTTGTATCTCAAATTACGGCGAATTCGAAATCTACGCCATTCACACAACAACATATTTAGATTTTCTAAATATTTTTTCTCACACATATCAAGTCAGAAGAAAAAAAACTTTTTTAAAAAATACGGTACAATATTAACATCTTAATAGCGATGCCATAAGGCATCATGCCGGCGGTTTAAAAAAGTTAAACAAGATTCTTTTAAGTTCATTATACACATTGTATTTGTATTGACAATTTTACAATTATCTAAAAGTAAATTCTGTATATTTGTAAGTGATTCAACCTATATTTAATACAGCTGAAAGGAACAATGTATACATTGCATGCGTAGTGTTCGTCTATAATCGCACTGATTTTCAATAACAAATAAAGGCAATCATATATATTGTACAATGATTTTCTTTATTTTCTATCTTTATATAAATTTGATAGTGATATATATACGTATATGTATAAAATTTTTATTTTTATACTTTGTTTCTCTTGATGTTATTTTTGTTGATTTATTAATTTCTATACGTATATTATGAGATATTTGCTGACTTTTATGTGAAAAAGTAACACACATTGTCATCACGAATTATTAGCAAAACTATATTTCATTATATTCAAATGACACAGCTACATTTTGTTTTCATTAGTACGTATACGTAGTACGTATATTAGTTTATCGATGATAAAAAATATAGTGCATGAAATTAAATTATAAGTAATTATACAAAGAGAAAAAAGTGGAAATAAAAAGTACCTCTCTCAAAATATTTGATTTTTAACATGATCTTTGTTGAATATTTATTAGACTTTTGAACAATGGTCTTAAAATATTATTTGTAAATATATATTTTTTAAAATTCTCCTGATGATAAAGATTTATTTATCACGTTTCTAATTCTTTGTGTGAAAATGTTAATTTTTCTTTATCACGTTTCTAATTTTTTGTGAAAATGTTATTTTTTCGCTAAGATTATATCATCAAATTTTTCCTAAGTATGCGGTTACAACTGATGATTATGCAAAGCAATTTTCTGTAATATATTTGACGCATTTATTTTGGCTTAAGTCTCTCATAACGAAGCTGGAGTTTTATGACGGATAAGCGAATAACGTTAACAAAACAAAAGAGCCGGTGTTTGTTTGACGTTCATTTGTTCTTCCTTCTATTTACGACAATCCAATTTATATTTTCGCTGAACAAAGCAAGAGATTTTACGCTGTTGTAAAAACACCCATCTCTCCTTGACGAAAAAGTACGACACAGGCACCTATACATAGTGTGATGGAAAGAACGTGTGCGCTAAACAAGTAAAATTAAGTGCACGCGATGGGGCATGAATTTTACAGCAGCTTTTTACTGCAAAAGAAAAACGCACACGCTCTCATACACGTCCGAAAGTGTGTGCTTCACTTGGCGTATTACTTTTCACGCTGTAATTTTGATAACCTTCAAACTTTTCACACAATATTTTTATTTTCGTAGCGTGTCAGTCGTTATTTTATTGCGTAACTTTCCACGCACAAACGTTTCGGAGATTGCGGAGATTGTAAAAAAAAAAAAAAAACAAATTTTTACCGCTTTTATTTTTGCTTTTTATTCTCTAGAATTCATACGATCGAATTAAAATGTGCAGTAGCCGCTGTTATAAATTTACATATCTTTCAATTTTGCACGATGGATATACTAATATAATTCGACCGGTTTCGACACGGTTTGTTTACGAACAATAAATTATTTTGATAGCAGAATATATGAACGTTTATAAATAATAACGAGAAAACAGGTGCGAGATACGTACTCGGATCCCCTTTTGCGGTTTTAGCGGCTTTCTCCGCGTGCGCGTGCACGCATGCATCGCCAACAGCAATTTATCTGGAAACGGCGAGTCTGTCAGTGGGATGCATCCCGTACACCTGCACACTCTGAATATGGTCCGACGTAATGGATAATTGCTACGACCGGTGGCCGATGCGCAATACCTAAGTGCATTTGTGTGTGAAGCCACAACCGACATTTGCCTTGCTTGGTCACGTTTTCGAACGTGCATATTATATTTGTTCCGATAGATAATATTTATAGAATTAGTGAGAAACGATTGAATTATATAGGCTTTCGCTTTCGTCGTTAAAGAAAATCTGTATACGCCCATTTTCATTCGAAGTCTGACGTGATTTATTGCAATTTTGTTTATTATTGTTGATTAAGTTTTATTTTTTTAATTTCTGTAATTCGACACACTGATAGTTTTTTTTTTTTTTTAAATAATATATATATTATTTATCGGTATTTATAATTTTATTGTTTTTCTTTACGTTAAGTACACACGTGTATTAAGACGCGTGTTTAGAGTTGCATATACGTGTACGTACAGTTTTATTTCGATAGCTTTCTGTATATATACGAGGGTAATTACGGCTTACGACTATTTCGAGATTGTAATGTATTAGAGAGAGGATCGAGATGTATCTCATTTAACTAGCATTTCCGGTAGAGCAGAACATTCGTTAGGACTTTTAATTACTCTCAAGGCACTTTCAACGTATATACAGATTCTAATTAAACTCTCTGTTAAACTTTGTAAAATCAGTTTTCACTCTTTTCTTAAACGCATACTTAATGAGAAAGTTACGGATGAAGTAATTACGAGATTTCTTCCGGTTTAAGGATACCGATTTTTAGTTTTAATTTACTTTGAGTGAAAAAGGAACAAATATAAAAAAAACATATTGCTATATCAAGGAAAATTCAATTTACAGTATTAATTATTAATGATAATTCAATTCACGTTCAATTCAATTTGTGTTTGTAATTTTTAATCGCGCTAGAGATAACTGCAATTTTATTTGAGAGGTAACAAACTCGATACATGCGGCACAATCGGCAAGTCCGCTGTAACACGGAGGATTTAAAATAACGAGACGTCGCGAACCGCGGCGATGTAATTTTCCTGGTGTCGTTAGTCAAATATATTAGTCGATTCGATAACGACGAGCGCGGTCGTGGTTTTAAATAGTGAATTTACGGTGGGCGAAAATTAAACGTCATTCGTAAACTCAATCGAAAACAAATAATCAATAAGTGATATTTGCGCGGGCTTTAAAATAATTTAAATACATCAGAAAAAACAAGAGAGAAATAAACGACGACGACGACGACGACGATAACGACTTCATATATATATATATATATATATATATATATATATATATATATATATACGGTTTATAATCGATGTTAAAAAAAAAAAAAAAAAATGGCAAAATGATTTTCTTTGACGCAGTCACACATACACATTGTGACTCATTGCGATTCGTGCGCAATAATTACTCCGCAAAAGTATGAAGGAAATACTGTTGTTTCCCTGAAAAGAATGTCGTTTTATTAAAAATTCGATATGTCATAAATTTACAGAGAATATATTAAAAACTAATCGATTTTAAAATTTACCAGCCGTATGTAATCGTTGCGCAAAGTTCAAGATTATCGGCGAGATCTTTGTTTTTAATTAATTCTTAAATTCAAACTCTATCGTCATATTCTTTCGCTCACACACACACACACACGCACATACATTTTAAATTGTTTAAATGTTAACTTACAATTCTATTTTGTAGTCATATATTAATACATATCACTTGTATCATTATATTTTCAAATATAACATAAAAATTGGCATATCTCTGTGAGCGAAGAAAATTCTCTCAACATAGAACAAATATTTAACTTCTATCATTTGTATTAATGCACAAAGGTAAATATATTATGATATTGATAATCACACAACGCAATTTAATGGAACAACATTACAAACTCTCGACGTTATCACATATATATATATATATATATATATGTATATTGTATAAAATAACAGATGGGATTGAAGCTCTTATAATATATTAGACAAAACATTTTAACATTAAAAGACTTACATATTAAATTTTCTTTTGTTCGATAAACATTTATGATGTTAGGTTGGAGACAATTTGACGAGATACTTAATGAATTCTCGTTTGTTCTAAAGTTTTTTCTTTCTGTATGTTTTTTTTTTACAAAGAATTTCTCTCGCGATTTTACTGAATGTTTTTGACAACATTATTAGCAGTCGCTTATTTCTTTCTCTTTGTTCCCACATTTTTTTTGTTTTATCTTTCTGTGTTATATCCTGTACGTGGCAGAGAGTTTTACTTTCAAGAAGTACAAAGTAAAGACCCGAGAAATTACCTTGCGTCTTTGAAAAAAAAAAAAAAAGAAAGAGTGCTTGGCCTTTGTCGGTTCCACATCTTGAAAAGGCTTTGGTAAACCCGATCTTTTAATCGATCGTCGTAAATGAGCGTCCAACTCTAACATTGTTTTATCGATACAAAAGATGCTGCCTGTCTCTTCACAAACTCAATACATATTTTATAACTACACATACAGCAAAAGACAATCTTCAAATTGTAACTTTACAACACATTATCGTACACCGCAGCTTTTATTCATTATCTCAATTAACTCGTCGATTGTTGTCAATTGTTTCCTTCGCGAGAAGGAACCAACGAACACTTTTGCTATCCGCTATGTAATAGATACGGCACGCAACAAATCCGTAGAATAGTATCGATGTTGATTTTTTTTTTTTTATATATATAGTAACTACCTTTTTGTTGTGATTTTGTTCTTCTATAGAGTCATTCTATCGCAAAAGGGAAACATTTTACTCGCTTATCTGATACGTGCAGAGGGATAATGTTTCTGTTTCTTTATGAACATGAAGAGGATGATTCAGCTTGCTATTGTTATTGTTACTTACCGCGTAGCTTACTTTCGAGTAAAAAGAACACATTACACGTCTTCGTGTAAATTTGCTTTTTCAGCCAAATATTTTATCAATTTACAAATAATGAAGATCGTTTTCACACAGACGTTTTCTTTTTGTTGACTGGAAACTATAAACAAATTTATTTAAGAACAATACGATACGTGTAGCAACAATTCAATGTTTCTTCAAAGTCTCAATTGAAAACGGTGACTGCGATGTGTGAAGTAGTAACGAGAAATAATAAAATCCGCGCGACAATTTATCGTGTTTTGCGAACGAGCGCAAATAAATAAATCTCTAACTCCAGCGGGGAGAGAGAGAGATCTTTGTGCACTCTCGCATAAGCTACACTTACTACCTACACAATGATTCATTTCATTTTCAAGACGATTAAGTCAGCAACCGCAAATGAGAAAGATAACGATTATAATCGCGACAATTCATCGCGCTTTTATATCGCACACATAGAAGAACTATATAAGATTTAAGCGAGTCCTAATTTGTTGTCTTGCGGTAACACGATTCGCGGATTTCCATTGTTTTGTAATACACGTTGTTTTTTGTTTGCGATCTCGACGATCCAGTTAATTAAGAGTAGTCAAGCGCTTATCTCGAGTTTGCCGCTTCCACAATAAACGCAAAATACGAGATCGTAGCAAGTCTATTCGGCAATTTGATTATTGCGTCCGTGGCGCGCGTTTTAAAAAGTTGAGATCAAGTGTCAATTTTTTTTTTTTTTTTTATCTCATGTGTTGATCGAATGACATTTGGTTTTGTTGTTTGTTTTTTTGTTTTTTTTTTCGACAAATTTTAATATAGCCCGTTCTCGAAAGTTTTCGCTTTAAAAAATTCGATTACACAACCTGACCTAATTTGCTCGGCAAGAGTTCTCGATCCGAGTGCGCATTTTAAGCGGTTTTAGACATATTTATTAAAAAAAACTCTTTTATAGGTGAGGCGTGAAAACGCGCAATACGTTTTTTTTTTTTTTTTATTATACTGCCTTGCAAAAATGAAAACCCATAAATAAAAAGATCACCGATCGAGGCGACCATATATATAAACAGACTTGGTAAATATTTTAAAAACGTTTTTAAAAAAAAAAAAAAAACAGAGTTTATTAGCAGAGTAATAAAAGAAATCGAAACCAATATACCGAGAAAAGAAAAAGATATATATAACATGCACGAGTTTTTTTTTATGATTCTTCTTGTAATTGGAGAAGATTAATATACATTTCAATTATATAATAAAAAGTTCCACTCAGCCACAAGGCGTTTTTTACGTCAATCTGACGTAAAAAAAAAAGACAAAGATAACATTTCAGAGGAAAATACTTTGTGTAACAATTTTTTTTGGAGGGAAGTGGAATGCAAATGATGAACGTAATTTGCATTTAACTTGAGTAAAAGAGGAAGAAGTTGCCTCGGGAAGATTTTTTTGTTTGGAATACGTAACTGCATAAAATGCATGGATCGTAAAGCCGGACTGTCCTTTGGTCGAGCGGAAATTCTACATCTCACATTTTCATCGTTAATTATGTTAATCACTGCGCGCACTTTCGTGCATTCGCATTTCGAATAATTCCATGACAGTCGCTCGTCTATCTGTGATATGCGGAAAAACATTGTGCCAACTTTATCATTGCTAACTTAATTAGGGCGTGTATTTAATTATTCGATTTTCTCAACCAATTTGCCAATCCTACATCCGATTTACACGTGAAATTAATTTTGTTATTTTGCGTTAATTACTACCGAACATATATACATATGATTTTCTAGTACACGATATATACAACTTCGTAATTGAAGAAAATTAATATTGTAATAAAATTTTAACTGCGAGATTTCGCTCGGTGAACAAAATTAAAAATAAAAAAACTTATTTGCGCGCGTGCGCGCGCGAAAATATGTAAATATAAAATATATTTTGCTAAACGTTTGCTTCCGCGTGTCATTAAAACTGCAAGCTTCAGACTTAACGCGCGCGCTGTTTTATATGATATTATTTATATAATCAAAACACATGTCCGTTAAATAAAAGAATTATAATTTAAAAAAATAATGAGAGATAAATAATTTTATTCGCGCACTCTTTGCGCGAAGTTTTAATAATTCGGCACCTCCTAGAAGCGCGGACATTTTATATAGAAAAGTCTTTTAAGTTTCCAATAACAAAGTGGATGACACTATGTTTCGAACTTCGATCGTGTTGCATAGCAAAATGTACGTTAGAAAAATCTAAAAGTACACGAACATTTTGCTGTTGCACTTTCTGAAAAAAAAAAAAAAAGCACGTCGCTTCTCATTTTTCAGTAACTGTTTACAACATATAAACCAAGCTCCATAGATTTTCTGTTGTTGAAAATCCCGTGTTCTTACCGGAGAAAATAAGGCATTGTAATAACCTGCAAATGTTGGAGGCATTAAAGGCTCAGTTTAATAGACGCGCTTTGTTACGTTTTCATTAAGCCGCGTAGTATTAAGTTAATATTAAATTGTTAATATTATATATACATATATATATATAACTGTTAATATTGATAATTTACTTAACGAAACGCGACGCATGTTTAAAGCGTTTTTCAGGCCGCAATTCTCATACCGTAAAATAAACTTAATTAGAGAAAACGCGCAACGTCAAAGTTTTCAAGTTGGATTTTTAAATCAAAAGTTTGAACATAACGCAAATAAAAATTCATTGTACTACCAACATAACAATTACTACTAGAGTTCAAAGCTGAAACTCTAAAATAATAACGTCTATGCGGAGTATATTTTTTTTTGCAGAGATTTTTCTTTTCTTCTGAGTTTCTCTCATTTAAATTATACTTGACGACAATTTGTTTTTGACAAACTTTACAACTCTTATTTCAAAGTACAATATATTAAAAGATACACGCAGAGAGCAGACCAGCTGCCTGCAAAGAAAAAGTATAATACGCATATGTGTGCGTGTACATCTCTGTTGTCACTTTATTTTTGCTATTATTTATTGTTATTCATTTTCTTCGTTGTTTTATTATTTACATTCTTCTTTGAGTGTGTGCCACCGTTAACAAAACAATAGAAGTGTGTAACTTTTTGATTGAAAAATATTTTTTTTCGCATTCAAGCGTAATCCGCATCGCAAAATTAGAGTTACTGACTTTTAAACACGTATCTATTGGAAACATTTTGTGTGTGAATCAATCTTACGTCACAATATGCCAAACGCCCCCGCTGATTGATTTTGCGATTGTAAGTAAGTAACGAACAAAATTAAAAAGAAACATGTTGCGGAAGAAGAATGTACAGCAAGTATCGCCAGCCAACTTAAACAAATATTTGTTACACATCCGACGTGTGGCATGTCCGGAACGCGGTCGGTAGCGCTTGAAAACGCCCGGAGCGTTGTAAAGTTCGCAACGACGGCGCAATTAGGACCGGTGGCAGTAGCGAGCAAATAAATTTCATCTCTTCTCTCTCTTCTCTTTCTTTTTCTTTCTAGCTTTCTTCTTTCCTTGTGTCCGCTTGTGTTGTGTTTGCGCAAAGCTTGGCGAACGGAGAGTCACGGAGAGAAAGGTCCCGTCCTCTTCAACAATCCTCGGACTTGTAGTACGCGCGTCTTGAAAGAAGGCTCTAATCAGCCAGTCTCTCTTTTTAAACCGGATAGCAAAACGTCCGTTGGTTTCTTCGACGCTAAACCTGGGTAACTTGAGTCACCGTGTGATTGGTCCCGGTGTGTCCGTTGTTCTCCATCGATTGGTGCGGCACCGGTATCCACCTGTCGATCAGCCGCCACCGTTTGCAGAACAGCTGATTGAAGGTCGTGCGGAATTGTCGGCTCATGGCACAGTAGAGAATGAAGTTGATGGCCGAGTTTATAAGCGTCAGGATATCTATTACGTCGCCTGTCGACAAACGAACAAAACAAAAAACAAAAACTTGATTAGCAAAAGTTTCGAATTATATCAAAAACAAAAAAAAAAAAAACAAAACGTAAATAACGTATATTTCAGCAACGTTTCCATCAAAACTCAGAAATAATCTTTCAAATGAATTTTTGGAGAAGCGTTTCTGATATCTAGAGCGTAAATTTCTTGTTGACTTGTAAAGAAGCAAAATTTTCTCAAGAAGAAACGTTTCGTTTATGCAAAAAACTTAAAACGCTCTTTTCAAAATTTTTCTTTTCACCGACAGCTAAAAGTAGTTTTAGTTTAGCACGTATCTATATTCGCGTGGGAGAATTTTAATTTCGTTACATAAAAAAGCGAGAAAGTTTTTTTCTTTAGTAGCGATAATTGAGAGTAAATTGGATTAGGATCAACATCTTTTTCAAGAATTCTTCTTTTACATTCAAACGCATATTCGCACTACATTTCGAAAAGCTCTAAAGCCCGAGGTTGAAGAAGTTTTATCCTAGACGGACACCTTGGCTAAAGTCCGTTTTCTACAATTTTTCTTCATGAGAAAAGCTCACGGAAATACTTATTTCCGCGTTTTATTTCGATACTTCCTTATTCCGTCTTTGTTTTCCATTCTCATTCTTATCCAATTTTAAAGAGATTGCGGTCCGCTTTATTTTCTCGAGCACAACAATACTTCAAGTCCCGCGGCGTGACTTGAAAAAAAATCAGTGTGCGCGAACGAATCTTCGCGGTCGGATGCGGAACGTGAGTTTTTCGGGTGACAAATCTCCGTGACGTCGGAATGTCATAAATATAGCGACGTATTTTATAACACTTCATACGTGAGAAGAGACACATGCACCTCAGCGAGCGCGAGTCCTCGCACGTTTTCAAGATTGAACGAAAGTTTTCACGTGCCATGCCGCGCGCGTCCCGACATTTTTCCGTCGGTTGGATAAAATTATATACAATTTTAACGCGAATTGTCTTCCGCTAAATATATAAATAATCTTTTGAATTAATAATAAACTGCTTTAGATACTTTGCGATATTTTACCGCGCTTGATATTGTTCACCAGAGATATTTTTGATTCGTGAAATAAGTGATGTTACAAACACATGTGTACACACGCAGATTTCAATCGTTTACAATATGTATGATTATTACAATTTCAAAACGTATATGTGTTATTTTCGTCGTGTTATTTTATCGGTAACATCACGAACATTATTACAAGCGTTTGTTTAAACTCGATTTTTACACGAACTTTGAAAATTGAAACTTAAATTAGGCTTAATCTTTCGAAGCCGGTGTTATCCCGATATATAATAACAATATGTATAGCGAGATGTAACATTCCAGCATTTTAAATTTAAAATTTAACTTCGTGTCGCGCATACATTGCGCGTGTAACCTATCTCTTTGAAATTTCAGAATGTTTTTTGCTTAAATAGATAATTGAAACTGTCATTATACGGTTTTTAACAGAAAGACACTTCAATATGTAAAATTATTACAAAATCCTCTCTCTATTGTGCAAACATTTTTACCGATTTTCGATCAAGTTGATTAAATCCGAACTCGCGCGATTTGGTTTTAATAAGTAAAAATTAAAAAAAAAAAAAAAAAAAAGAAATATGAATATTTCCAACAAGAAAAGAGTTTTCGCGTTTTCAAATGTTGTCTGTGTCGAGTTAACCGAATTGACGTGGATGCAATTCGAGATTTGTGACGCTGAAATCGTTCTGTCTGCGTTTGTTCTTCGTACGTACGTGATACGGGCCGTTACTTGCGACATTGCTCGGCAAATCGACCATTTTTCTTGGCGAGCAAAACCGTTCCGTTCAAACAACGTCGCGATTTCCGCGCGCGTTTCGAGAATGCAAAAAAAAAAAAAAAAAACGCGCGAATATTTCTTTTACCAATTTTTCCACACGCCACACGGCATCACGACGACATTTTGCATTAATTAATTACTTATAATATAAACTTGTTTTACGCGCGACCCGCGCATTATACGAATTTTCCAACAAGTTGTCGCGTCGCTTACCTTACATTTGCGTTTCGCGCGACATTTAACGCGACCTTTTACGGTTGTCAGAGGAAGTAATAACGGAGGGTTTTGCGATGTCGCTCTTCTTTGATGAAGAGAACGTCGAAGTATTTTCTTCCGAGTGGTTTTTCATGGTGATTTTCAGATTTACATTTAAATATAACTTATAACGAACGCGCAAAGTTTATATTTCTTATTTTTCCGTTTTTATAGGTATACAATAGACTTATCTGCTCTCTTCCGTATTTTCTTAATACGCACTATATATACATATATGTGCATACATATACAATATACAGCTTGCATAAGGATAATGCGTACAAAAAAAAGGAATACACGCACGCGCATTTTATCGAGTTTTTTTGTATGTACATACGTATGTAAAAATCTAACCGTCGTGTCGCGTTGTTACGCAACAACAGATTCTTTGAGGGATCGTACCCCCGTGTCGCGTATCGGAATTTTTTTTAAAGAGAAGCCAATAAAAAAAAGTGACTGAGTGTATAGGGCAATAATTTAGTAAGGTTATAACAGTTGCGCTTCGTGTGTGATTAAATTTCTCTCTGCTACGTGTCTGGTTTTATGATTGCTGTTACGTCGCCATCCACACACCATTGTTTGCGGATGCTGTACGCACGACGTGATGTGTACGCAACATCGGTGTTTATCTTGCAAAAAGCTCTTGTTATTGCAGTATAATGAGGAATCGTAGTGAGGCACGAATAATAGAAGATGAATGAAATACAAACGCACAGCTCGAACAGAAGATCTGCACTTGCAATATATATCTGTAACCGCTCTTTGTGTGTTCCGGCCGTTTCGTTTCGGTTTCCGCGTGTGATAAGTGTCACGCATCCCCTCCGTATCGAACGTTCAAGTAAATATCCCGAGGAAGGGACGATTCTTCGCGGAAGGAAAGTTTCTCAGAGAGAAGTTTCAAGGGCGCGGAAATAGAAAAAGATATATGTGACACACCGGTGCGATATTTGTGCGATGATATTTTTCGAGTGTTTGCCGATATATTCTTCTTCGACATCCTCGAGATGATTATTCTTTTTTTTTATATTGAAAAACAAGTAAAGTCTCGATTCGCGATCTCTTACGATATTTTGTGGACAATGGATAAATACAATAGGTAAAATGCAACGTGTGTGTTTGTGACGTTTTGGTTTCTTTCTTTATCCTCCCGGTAAAAAATTTTTCACGTATAAAATTGTACGGACATATTCGGTATATAAATTTGCATAATTAGATATAATAATTTTAATTTGTGTATAAGTATATATATATATATGATTATATATCAAAACTTTTTTAAAAATATAGTAAAAATATAGTTTTATATAATTTTTTGTATCTAACATAATACTAATAGAGTTATTTTGTAATTTGATACGGAATATCTCTGAAGCCATTCTCTTAAAAAAGAAATTCTCCGTGTAAAAAAAAATATATAAAATTGTATGGCCAAAAATAAAATTGTATGGACATATTCGGCGTATAAATTTGCATAATTAGATATAATTATTTTAATTTGTGTATAAGCATGTATAAAAAATTTTTTACCGGGGTGAAATCATTATATAAAATAATATTACACTTTTTTTTGTTGAAAAATTAAATTTATAAAGTTTCTTAAGGGAATTCCGAGAAATTTCAAAATTACGTGTCATTTTTAATGGTATAAACCATTACGTGCTTTATGGTGTGCTTCTTCTAATCAAGATCTGACAAGAGTCTTACAGCTTCAAACGATCGTTCCGTACGATTCGTGAACAAAAAAGACTGTACGAGTTTTCTCTCCCTTCGTCAATAAGAAGCACTCGGAAAACGCGTCTCAAGTGATCCTTAATCAGTGTGGTAGAATCGTAAGAACAAAGATCAAGAATAGATCCCCTACTGAGATTGTTCTATCAAGCTTTGTTAAATCTATTAAGGTATTCTCCTTCTCGCGATCAGAAAAAAAAGAACATTTCGGTTTTTCTCTTTCGATTTCGATCAACTGAGCTGGAAAAATAAATTACTCTTTTTCTCTCTTCGCGTCCGTCTTCGGTGTATTTTTGTCCAGGTTCAACTCGCGTGCTTTGAACTGCGATACTTTGAGCGTAACGTCCAGCATCACGTTTATCGTCTTGTTACATAGCAAATTCGTCGTATAGCCGTTTGTTAAATGTTGCCGCACGAGCGCATATACATGCGCCGCTCACACACACGATTTTCTTGAATTTTCTGTTCGCTCTTACGAGCATTACGCGGTATTACGAAAATACAGAAGGTGTGCGAAAAACTGTGAATCCAAAGTGGCGTATTTTTCTAAACTATTTTATCGAACAACAACGACATGTGTGCGACATGGATAAACTTAAAAGATGGTTTTTTATCTTGATTCGACCGAAACGAAATTGTATATTTTAAACGTTTGAAATATTTTTGCGCCGAAAATGTATGCGCACAATTTTACATCTAAAATTTTTTTTTAGAGCAAAGCATTTTTCAATTTTATATATATATATATATTTTTTTTTTAAATTCCAATATCGCAAATTAGTTGCGATATTGAAATTTAAAAAACACTTTCAGTTTCGCGAGAATATTGTATAATAAACTCGAGACCGAGTATAAACAAAGTTTTGAAAAGTTTTTGATTCAATGATTTTGTATGGAGATCGACAAAACAAGTTTCTTTCAATACATACGAATTTTATAAGCTTTCTCAAAACAGATACTAGAGACAAGATTACATTAGGCGACCTATATCTTTTTAAAGTTCAATAAGAAATTTTTTTCTTATAGAGGACATTTGTTGTTGTGTTAAGCTTTTGAAAGAAAAGTAGGTCACATCTATTTTAATATTTTTTTATCACTATACACGATTGTGCACATGATATAAAAGTATGTTTAATCATATCGCCAGATTATATTGTTTTTTTTTTTAGATTGAAAAGCGATTAAAAAAACATTAGAACATGTCTTTTTGTTGTAAAAAGAAGGATTTTTCATGTGAGCGTAAGTTAAAAAAACAATATTTGGTATTCGGAATATTTGATTAAAGTGTGATAATGTGTGCGTACGCGACGTTAATAGGAAATAGTTGGAATAATATAGTTTCGTGTAAAACATGCCATAAGCATACAAAATGGAGATTATATTATTTTATATTGTTTTTTTTTTTATCTTTTTTTTATTACAAATGCTTTGACTGAAGAAACAAAATCCATGTAACTCAACGATTCTATAGGTTTTGAAGACGATCAATCATTTTTGTTGAAAATTGACATGTTTTCAAAGAAAACGATGTATTTAATGCTTTCAGTGACGAGCGCATCTCTTATGTAATTCGCAGTACAGAAACATTACGCAGTTGTACATTTTTATGACGTTTAAAATTTTTAATACGCGAGATATGGCAAATTATTAAAAAAAAAAACACACAAAGATAAAATATATTTCGAACGCATTTTTCGAACGGTGCATTAAATGTAGCAAACACCGCGCTAAATATATTTATATTTATATACAACGCTATATATATATATATATATATATATATATTTTTTTTTTAATATATATTCAATATTATAAATGTCGCGCTTATTTTAATATATATGTATTGTTATATTAAATCTATTTTTGCAGTAATTTTCATTAAGGTATTTTTTCAATATAGATTAACTTTTGGAGCATAACATGCATGTGTGAATCATGTAGGCTCTCTATCTGGCAAACCATTCATCGTAATCCGATTACGTTCCATCCATTTAAAAGTAAATAAAAAAAAAAAAAAAAAAAACACAAAATAAAGAAGTGTATGCATATGCCGCACGTGAAAAAAATATGGTTCATGTAAATTTACTCTCACACACACACACGTGCGACAAAAAGCACGGTCAATCCACCGGCAATTTACACGATATTGTTACATGAAACAAAAAGAACACCTCTATTATCTCGACACATACAAATGTATGTGTTTGGGATTGTTCGTTAGATCAGAATCTAATTTTGATAATTTAATTTAATTTCGACACACAAATATTTTTTCTTCGCACAAAAATTCAATGTTTATTATCAATGCTGCAATTTGATATTTTTACAGTTACACTACACTTAACGTTGTAACAAAGTTATCATTCATTCGTTACGTGTTATCTTTGGTAATAATAATATCAATTCTTTTGTTGCACAAAAAAGTTACAAAACTTTGTGCAAAACTTTTGCGGAATGATATAATCGTATCTCAGTTTAATTAATCGGCATCTATTTATATCGCGAGTAAAAATACATAGCAGATTCTTGCGGATGAACTCTTCTTGAGAGAAAAGTTCTCTTAATTAACTTCTCCGTTTTGCACGGAGAACACAGTTAAATGAAATTGCTCATCGCACTACCGGCGAATTCGTCTTAGAGTCATTTCACGGGTACAAAAAAAAAAAAAAAAAAAAAAAAAAAAAAAAAAAAAAAAAAAAAAAAGAAAAAAAAACCAAGAAAAAGCGGAAGAAAAATTTCGTGTTTATATTATTATCACTTTGCGAGAATAATTTCATAAGACTGCAACAATCACGTAACTTGTATAATTGCTGGCTAAAGAAGCGACATTTTCTCTTCTACATAAAAAAGAGATTCTTTGTTCCCTTACTGTGTGTAATATAACAATATCATTAGCCAATATACTTAAAAAAAAAGCGCAAAATTCATTTCTTTAATACAACGAGTTACTTTCTACGTATTTTTCCGAGATAAAAAAAAAAAAAAAAAACAAAGGCCGGGGTGGAGAACACCAGTGTGAGAAAACACGTAACGGATTAAATTATTTCACACATCGTCAGGTCAATTATATCAACGGATCTAAATATACGTGTGGGGAAACGCGCGCGATGTGTATATTTTTATACGCGAGCACACCGCGTATACAACACCCACACACGCACCACACAACAGTCACATCGTGTAGGTTGATCTGACTGCCGTTATGGTTCTTCTTGCTCGCACAATTTTGTCAAGCAAACTGTTTATTTCATCGACGAGAAACATATTTATTATTCACGAGGGGAACACTTCTCCTTTGTGAGAGTCCATCCCTTATGCGCCGCGTCTCGTACACTCGTTTATTCCCAGTAGCGTGCTGAGATATAACGCGCGACGTGATGTTGCGTTTACAGTCGGTCGGAATCGGTATAGCTTTTGCGCCTTCTTGTCGGAGTCCAACTTATCCCCCCGTTGCCCTCGTTATCCTGTCCTCAAATTATTCACAGCCTACTCTCATTACCAAGAGCATTTACTCAGGAAGAGTTGTTGTGTAACTTCCGTTGCATATTTTATCCCGCGCACAGTATCAGACACGTTGCGCGTAAATTTGTGATCAGGTATATAGATTGTACATACGCGCTCGCGGGAAATAGATAGAAGTTAATAAAAATATAAAATTATATAATAATATTATATTATTATTAATTATACAGACACATATGTGTGTCACTTTACACACTAAAAAAATTGAAAAATAAAGTGTACATCAGCGAATTGGGTTATCTTAGAGAGAGAGGTTTTTTTTCTCAATATTACTTCGTTCAATTTCGCATTATTAATTATCTACGGTACAATCAAACTCCTTCTCCTTCGTAATTTCAACGAAAGTTGTGTATAAAAAAACCACACTATATGCGCTATCAAGCGCCGTTTAGCATTTCGCTCGGAATCGTCGACGAAGCCATTCACATTTGTTGTTCCAAGCGCGAGATATAAGCGTTTGTTGTTCTTAAATTACGCGGTTTGTTGACGCAAAGTGCAGTCTCTGGGTAAAGAACTTTACCGTCATATCGTCACGCTCTCATTGCAAAACGCAAACCGTTCGCGTTGATGTCGTTTTAACGGGAACTAAAGTATCATCACATTCGATGCGATACGAACAGTCGCGCGTAATGCGCTTTACGCGTTCCGATACACACGGGCCGGTGGTCATTAAGAGCGCGAGAAAGGTAACAGCGGCAAATGACACAAATGCGATAACGACTGAAATTATATCAAGCAAGTTTTATTATTGCGCCCATCGCGCCCAATGTTATTTATGCAAATAAAATTTATCGGATATAATTTTGTATGTTTTACGCGTCGCGTAAATAAATATTCCGTATATATATATGTATGTACGTAATCGCAAAGTTTTCACATTTTCCTTTTACACAATAACGCAGTTATTACACAAAACGTGTGTATAAAAACCTAATGATGTATGTGCGTTTCGAATTGTATTATCAATGATATCATTCATCGCGCGTAAATCGCGCGTGGACCGATTTCCTCCGGCAAGTAGTTTATTTATAACGTATATATCCTGTGCTTTCTGCGTACATTGGCGGCGCGCCAGTATAATCTTACTCTTCGCGTGTGTGAGTTTCTAACATTGAGCTTCTTCCGAATGGATTTTTCGGCACTCGGTTGATAGTGTGCAAATTGACGTGTGCAGCGCAAAGTTTCTTTTCGAAATGTGTCAATATCAGCATACACACACACACACACACACACACGGCTGTCACTTTCGCGTAAAGCTGTTTACGCGTTTACAGCACGGCGGCGTTGAATAATACGTGATGTGAAACCTTTGCGCATCCCCCCCCCCCGATATCTGCGAGATCTAATATTGGCACCGTATCGAGAATTCGACCACGTAGGAATCCGATGCTTTGTCATTGAGAAAGAAAAGTACATATGTTTCCTGTTGCTAATGAACTGGCAATTATGTGAATTTTCTCTCATTAGATTGTAAACTCAAGACAATTTTGAACGAACCACCATTGCGGAATTAGTTTCAGCGAACTTCCAGGCGCGAAAGTTTAATTCAGTTGCGTTTTATGCGGAAATTGTTTTTTATTTTTTTATTTTTTTTTTTTTTTTTACACGGTTTACATGTATAACTCCCGACTTTTTATTTTAGTTAAAAATGACAACGGCAAAAACGCGAATCGCGGCGAATTTAATTTTCTCGTTCGGTTTCTTTTCTTCGGCGAAGTCGGGAAATTGAATGAGCGCTCTCGAATGAGATTACGAACTTTTACATTAAATTACGAACTTCTAATCAGCTACAGGTTAACAATTATCGGCGAAGAACAAACGGAAATCGACGGAAAAACAAACCGCATGTAGAAAAAAAAAGAAAAAAACTAAAATTCTTTCACCGACTTCTTACATTTTAGTTGGTTTGTTTTTATTGTTCGTGCAATCTTTGTTTTTCACCGAGATGAGAATTCGTATGTTATCTCTTGGCCGTGGTCAAACTTGGAAATGAGCTTGCGTTACTTCACGTACGGCATTGACATCATGTGCAATCGTGTACAGCACGTGATGCGCTTTGCTTTTGCCGTACATTGCGATTACATTTGCACAGGCGACCACACTTCCGTAAAGGTACACGCGATAATCAGAATATACCAATCGGAGATGGAACGCAAATGAAACGAGGCCACTCTACTAGACACTAGTTGCATATCAAAAGCACGCACATAGATAAATCTACCTTGAAACTGCCTGTCGTTTGCACTACTACGCGCAATCCTAGGGCGACAGACGGTCGTATATTCTCTTTTTGATATTTTTAAATATTACAAAATCTCTAGAACACAAAAAAATATTCTATTTGCTTAGTTTTCAATTTCAAACAACAATGTATCGAGAAACATTTCGCAAATTGTTCTAATTTCTACATTTTTTTATATACATATTTGCGAATATTTATTGCAGAATGTACAATTGATCAAAATCAAATTATATCAATTAAACAAAATTCAGAAATTTGAACGAGTGAAATTATTCGAATAATTTCGCGCGTGGTATTGTTAAGCACGAGGATAACAATAAATTTTTCATACAAAAGCGTGTGCAAAACAAACGATAAATCTTAGTCAAATTAAATATAAGCTATTCTTTCAGATAAAATTAATAAAGATTCACGCTTTTCCGACGTCTTGACAGTATGATTTGTCTTTCGCTCGCATCATTAATTTAATTTTTTGTTGTAACAGAAAAGAAACGAAATTGAATTAAAAAATATTGATCGCGCGGAGAAATTACAAAAATTTAAAACTCACATTTTGGTTGTAATTTTAATCATCATCAGCTTAAAAAATAGAAATAATAAAAGTTTTAAATTTATAAAAAAGTATAGAGAGAAAATGTATTTTATGTACGATGAAAATTGAAATACTGATCCTATCTCAAACATCATAAATTATTAGAAAAAGACAAGAAAATTTTCGCGATCAGAAAGAGATATTCGCAAATTATACGAGACGGTAAATCATAATAAAGTGTCACATTTTATCTCTTCTTATCTAACGTAACTGTTTTACAGAAAGCGACCGAATATGGTCTGATAATTGAGTCCGGGAAATTGGAAAGAAAGCAATTTTAACCGCGCAATAAAGCGGAAAATGAAAATGTGCTATTATTCGCGATACAAGAGAGAGAGATGTCACGTCTCTTCTCTTTTTCTGTCATGTTTGAAAATAATTTACAAGAATATTTGATGGAAGATAACATGTACGTTAGAAAGAAAGCGGGAGTATGCAAATTTTAAGAGATTCGCAGAATTTTGTGTAAATAATTCGAAATATTAATAAAGCTACAATATCTATACCTTTAGTTTCGATCTTGAGTAGAAAATCGAGCGTATTTAGTATTTTATGCGGATTGCGAATGGAGAAAACTTTAATCACAATCTATGTGTAATATAACTTCCCCTTCTTTAACGATTTCATATGTGATGTACGCAAGTATTGATTTTTTTCTCATGTCATGGTTTTGCTTTTTTGCCCTTTTCTTTGATAAGAAAATTATTCCGATAAGAGAACATATTTTCCTTACAAAGGAATTAATTTATTTTTCATTTCTATAGTAAATCTAATATAAATTGCACGAAATCATAAAAATTGGTATTCAAGAGAGAGCGACGGTGTGTATAATTTAAAAAGAGATAAATTAATTAAAAATACTCAATTATATACAACATTTTGCGCGAGGAATTTATGATGTGTTGTGTTTTATTATAAAACGCGATAAAATACAGCTTAGATAAACAAGTTGTGAATGACGGAACAATATATATTGATATATTGTTTTTTAAAAAAAGATTCTCGCGTTGTGCTTTCAAAACGTTCGCGTTTCATAACGATATGTATGACGTGCGGAGTAAAGCGCAGGTTAACCGATGGAACACAACAACGAAAACGCCGGCAACCATATAAAGCAATCATATTTGATGTCTGTGAAATGCATAATTTGTTCCACACGAAGTGTGTGTTTCCTGCCACGATTTCATGTTTTACACACGAGACATATCTCGCAATATTGAACGCATCAATTATGAAATGACCATTCGCCGGAAAGACTTTTACATATAATTCAGAATATTGCTTTTCTCGTCTCTCATTCTTCCTGACAAAAGTGATCTCCCATTACGGAAATTGTTCCGCGTAATTTAAATATAAAATTTAATTTAATTTTACATTTATACAATTAACAAGCAAATACGGTAGAACTTCGATAACTCGAATCTCAAGGGAAGAGCTAAAATCTTCGAGTTGTAGAGGTTTCGACTCTTATCGAAGTTCCCTTTTCCTTTCCGCGAAGCGGAAGGGAATGAACAAAATTTTCGTCTCTTACAGAGGTTTTCGAGTTATCGAGATTCGAGTTATCGAGATTTGATTACTGTGTTTAAAGGTGAGATAAGATTCGTCGCGTTCACTTTTAAATCTGAGTTAATTTTATACGCGCGCACAAATTTTTTATACGTACATATTTTATTACATCACGAATATGCGAAGAACGACATTAACAAATCATTTTTTTACGCGCGTAAAATATTACCGTAACACTTACTTCTGATGTGCGATTACACTTCATATATAAAGTTTCTTTTATACTTATACTGTCGGAAAGAAAGCGGAGAAATTGTCGTTTCTCACGCTAAGACTGCTTTCTTACTTCTAATACGAACTTTTATGCGTTCGAAGTTCATACGCTTGCCTCGTAAATATCGAATTTACGGCAATATGTATTTACAGCAGTTTTATAAACATTTGTAGATCAATTTCGTCAAATTGGCAACAAAAATGTTACGGATCGTACATTTCTTCAAGTTTTTGTGATAAATTTTAAATTAGATTGCTCTCTGTCTGTCTCTCTCTTTCTCTTTCTCCCTCCAGTTTTGAGTCGCTCGAGAACTCAATGCTCATTAGCGCGCATTTTCATCAATGTAATATTTTTGTTGTATATGCACGTGTGCGTATACGTGTGCATAATTCGGGATTAAGTAGCATTATGCAGTATTAATGTTACATATAATAACACACAGAAATATATAACAAACGAGTAACAATTCCCCTTTCTCTCTGCACGTGGATTCAATGAGCAAACAGCGATTCTAGATATGATACCATATAAGCGAATCGCACACAATATATCAATGATCGAATATTGTTTATTGTTGCAGTGCTGTTGAAGTTCTTCTCATCGCGTTAAGCTGTATAAAAATTTACTGCGGATTCAGAATATTGAAAATTAAAAGACGCATAATATATTATATTAATACAACGCGTTGTGTATAATATTGTTATTTTTCAAGATAATTTAATTTCCCCACGTGTTTGTTATTATCGCGCGGTAATAGATATTTAAATATTGTATCTGTGACAAAATAAACACAGCGTAATTTGCTAATTCAATATTAGATCTATCGACGTGCATACATATACGCGACGTATTAATTTAACAATATATTAAACGTTCACAAATATTGCCAGTGCTTTTAATACAAAACCAACCGCACGCGATAAAAAGACCGAATCGAGATCTATTTTTAATTTATGCAATTTAATACTTCATTCTCTTATATTTGTCTTGTGACACACTCGCGTATGTTACATCCCAAGAAACAATAAAAACATATCAAATATAAGATTACGCATACGTGATCGGATCGCGTCAAATTTTCCATCTGATCTTATTATAAGATTATACATGATCTTGCACATATGCTATCTAGTTTTTCTCAGAAAATTATATTCTCTATTTTTTCTCAGAAAATTACGTATATTTTTATTACGAATTCGGTGATGTATTTGCGAAGGGAGGAGGATTATCTAAGAAGAAGCTGAAATAACGAGTTTTTTCAGATCTCGTATAAAAATATTGAAAAAGGGAGAAGAATTGCTTTCTTTATAGAAGGATATAATATAATTCGACGACCGTACGATTTAGATGGTAATATTCTGTAAAATTCATCCGTATAGAAAATTGTATGGTTTTTTTTGTTTTCGCAATTATAGAATTTTATCGCGCGCAGTTGGAAATTATATTGGTATATAATTGTACGTTATAAATAAAATTTTAAAAATCATCACCTGCCAAAATTAAAATATTAAATTAAGAAACACGAGATATTTGCACGAGATAGAATTGCAAATTCGACGACTACAATAAATATAAAAGAGAAGGCTAAAATTCACGGAAATAATACTGTGAGAAGTTCAAATATATTCAATAAAACCGGCAAATATTGCATACGAATGTTAACACTTAGAGTTAATATATTTTCATGTGTGTACACGTCTATATATAAAATATCCCGAACAAAAATCAAAATGTTCGAAAAATATGAATATAATAAAATACAATATCCAAAAATATAATAATGAGCAGAGGTTTCATGTACCTAGCAAAAAAAAGCGGTTATAATTACACGTTTGCGTTTAATAATAACTGTGTAACGATGAATAATAGAAATAAAATAATAGATAAAAACTAAAATTTGAATCAAAATAGGCGGTGAAATAATACGCGAGAAGGAAAGGATACAACAAATTTTCGCAAGAATTGGAAGTTAGGTACGTCTTCTCAAACAATTGCGCGACTGATTATCGCACTTTTAACAAGATTGACGCTAGTTGGTTAATGTCGGACTCACCTAACATGACGTAGCACGTGTTGAAGAAACTCGTTCCGAGAATAACACTGAGCAGCCCTAAAATACCCTGCGGCATTTCGGTTACGAGGAACAGCAGCAGCACCGCCAGCAACATCATTGTGGTCCTGTCAGTCTGTCGTTCCTTATCGGCGCCCTTCCGTCTCTTCTTGGGTTTCTCGCAGGCGTGTTCCTTACCGTTGCCCATCTTAATCGCGATGTTCTTCGTGGTTAGCTTCTTTCGTCTCTTTTTCGCTTCCAACAGCACCATCACCAGCTTGATGCTCAACATCGTCAAAGCCGCGCAAGGTATCAGCTTGATCACCACACTGTAGATCCAGAAATTGATATCTTTAAGTAGGTCACTCATCTCGACGAGTTTCACGAAGTACAGGGTGGTATTGGTTGCGCCCTCGAGCATCGTGCCATTGGTCATTCCGGTCAGATTGACGCTCATCCCCCGCTTGTTGAGCATTTCAACTCGCGGTCTCACTTCGGTGGTAATGTACAGCGGCACGCATAATATAGGACAGCAAATATAAGCGAAGAGAATCACCAGAATTGTGCGCTTGTCGCTGCACCACTCGTGATTTCTCTGCGGATAAGCAACGGCGATATATCGCCAGATCGCCAAGGTCACCGTCAGACAGATCGAGATCGTGTGACACACCTGGCCGAAGTTCGAGTGAAACAGCACGAACACGCTCCAGCCGTAGGTGAAGGTGTCTCTGCGAGATCGTTTGTAAAGATACATGTGAATCGCGTAGGGAATGTACTCGATCATAACGAGCAGATCGGCCACAGCCAGGCCGGTGAGAATCATATTGGTTGGCGATCGCATCTCCCGGCGTGTCAGCACCGCGATATTCAGGAAATTGGCAATCGAGCCAAATATGCATACCAGCAAACTGGCCCAGCCGTGCAACTGACTATACCAGCTATGAAACGAATCCAAATGGCACTCGTATCCTGTGAGCGTTGCCACGGGCAACGTTGTCGTGAGATTCAGACTAGAATTCATCTTTGCGCGAAAAGAGAGAGAAAGAGAGAGAGAGAAAAAAAAACACTCGGAAGTAAAAAAAAACGGAATAACACTTGTTATATATATAACGGAGGATTAACGAAACGCTTTTTCTTCCGACCGGATCATTACTCCGCGCGCGGAGTAATTCGTTTCATCGTTTTGCCAGCACGTTTCGGCAAGACTAGAACTCTCGCGAACAACATCATCGAGTTTTTGCCAAAAAAAAAAGGATTTAGAGAATTTTCTATTCTAACAATTAATTAATTCAAATATGGGAATATAACGACTAACGAAGATATCGAATACATCAATTGTCATATCTCGGTGAAAATGTTCTCGGCTACTTCTCGAGAACTTCAATTCGCAACACTTGGCACACCTCGGCGTAAACCGGAAGACGGTTTTTTTTTTTTTTTTTTGTTCTTTCGATCTTAAACAATTCAGATCAGACGTTGTGCGACAACGAAAAGTATCGCTTCAAAGCCACTTACGAGTTTGATCGACTATACTTTCGGTGTTAGAAAACAAAAACAAAAAAAAAAAAAAGAAACATTCATTGATTCAACGCCCAGACAGCGTGGCAACTTTTCTCTCAATTCCTTGAACTGGAAATTGCACGGTAACTTCGAAGCGATTCGTTTCTCGTACACGCGGTGCGATCGGGAAGAGACGTACACGATGTACTTCGTCACGCGGTCAGATATATCATTTCTTCGATCCAAATAAAAAAAAATTCATAAGATAAATGTATTGTCGGAGGGAGAAAATACGTTTCACGTGTTGCTCTCTTGTCAATGGAAAAGCGCGAAAAAAAAAATTGTTGGAAAATTTTTAACGCGCGTATCCGAGCGACAATTTAACGTTTCCCGAAACACACACTGCGAGACCCACAATATATACGGGTTGACATCGGTTTTATACGTGTGTGCGGTGTTCCGAAGCTTACGTTTCAATACTCGACACGTACACGAGCCGATGTTGTGCGTTAACAACGAAAAATTTACGCGACAAGCGCATTTATAGCTTCGAAAAAACTTTACTGTTTGTTGCAAATTGTTTTTTTTTTTTATTATTATTAAATTATTTGAATAATCTATATATATATAGATATTTTAACACTAACAATAATTAACGTATTGTCATTAGAACAAGCAGAGAGATAAAATGATTTTTTAAATTTTTTTTCGAAAAGTATAACCGCATCGAAATCGCGCGACTTCCCACGAAGATTTGATGATGAGATTTGCCGACTTCTTCTTCTTGTTTCGCGTGCGGAACTTGACAATGTCGTGTGACTCATGCGGCCAGTGACACGTGTACGGGCACGGTACGTTTCAGTTTTTCTCCGCTCTCTCGTGGCTGCCGCACCCTAAATGTGACGCTCTGATGTGAATCTCCGGTAATGTCTTAAAAATCACTTTTCTACACACAACGTTACGAAAACACGAAACGTTGCATTATTATTGTCAAAATACGTTTTCCGTACGAAGATTCGCACAAAAACAAAATCTGTTTTTGACGTTTCACTTTTCCGGCGCTGATCGAATCACCTCCGTGTTGTCTTCACTTGTTAATCGATCGTTTACCGAGACGGAACTCTTGATCCCGACGGTGTTGCGGCTAAATTTACATCGGTCTGTTTAACTCGGAATTAACGTTTTTTTTTTTTTTTTTTATATTTGTCTCTCTCGAAGCGTGATTTTAATTCCGTCGCCGATAATTGTACGACTCTTCATCTGGGATACTTCCGTGAGTATTTTGCAAAATGTTTTTGTTTTTATCAACACACAGCTGTCTAACGCCAAGCGGAAGCGCGAGGAGTGTCGTCGCGTCGCGTCGCGTCGCGACGAGATCTCGTAGACGTGATAAGTTGGCGTTCGAGAGCCGAATGCGCGAAAGAGAGGCGTCGCGACGCTTCGTATGCGCTGGAACAGCGCAGCTCGCGCCTGCGTTATCCAGTTTCTCCATTCAGTGTGTCTCCTCTTCTCTATGCGGTCCTTCTTCTCTCTCATTTCGCGCGTTTGTCTCTTCTCTCTTCCCATCTGTCCGGCGGTGTCCTTTCTCGTTCATCAAAGCAATTCTTTCCATCTTCGCAGCGAAAGCATGAACGAGATCGGCTATCGGGAATAATTTAGAAGTCATGAGTGTGTGCCAAAGAGATTGTAAACTTCGAGAACTCAAAATCTCTTTTGCGAAGGAAGTATATGTATATATACGTAGCGATTGTATACAGGATGTGTGGAGTAAATTATTCACCACATCTCCGCGCTGAGAGATTTATATATATAGAAGATCATAATTTCGATTTTATGTGACGATACACATATGCTTTGTCACGTGCGAGTAACGAACTTTGTACAAAGTTGTGAACTTGTGTGACAAAACATATATTGTTTCAATAATTTAATACAGTAGAGACTCCCGAATCTCTTCATTATTCGAATAATCCTAATATCCAAACATTCTGTTATCCGAACAACGTTTCGTACATATAGCGATGTTTATATTCAATATATTTACATGTATGTTTGGATGATAGAATGCTCGGATATTAGGATTATTCGGATAACGGGGGTTCGGATACGGAAGTTTCTACTGTAATTATCGCTGAGAGAGAAAGAGAGAGAACAAATGAACAAATGTGTGCAGCTTTATTTTTACGCTCTGAGAAGCTTCCCCTTAAGTGCATGAATAACAAAATTAATATATAAAAATGTGAAGTGAACTGCTTCAAATAATATAATTCAGGAATTCAAAAATTGGCAGTATGGAGCAAACACAGTTGTTAGTGTGTGTGATGTAATTAATTTATTGATTAACAAAACGTTTTTGACCTTAGATTAGGTATTTCTCAATGTTTTTAGTATATGATAAATTAGTTGAGTTAGATGTACAGCTCACAATTGCATATTATTATTAAACGGAAAACAACCACAGCTTTTGACATGGTATTGCAATTGAAAAGTTTGGGACCCTGATTGGGTCTTTCTCAATGTTTTTAGTATATGATAAATTAGTAACTGAAAAGTTGCGATACCATATCAAAAGCTGTGGTTGTTTTCCGTTTAATATAATATGCAGTTGTGAGTTGTACATCTAACTCAACTAATTTATCATACACTAAAAACATTGAGAAAGACCCAATCTAAGGTCGAAAACGTTTTGTTACTCAATAAATTAATTACATCACACACACTAACAACTGTGTTTGCTCCATACTGCCAATTTTTGAATTCCTGAATTAAAATTAATATATATGTATTAATATATAATATATATAAATATATATATATTAATATTTTATATATATTAATATATATTATATATTAATATATGTATATATATATTTATATTTATATATAAATACACAAGATAAAGTAGGTATGTGCCAAAAAGAATAAAGTGAACAAAAAAATTAAAAAATTTAAAAAAATACAAAAAAAAAGTAAAAAAATGAGTGAGTGCTAAAGTGAAAAGTAAAAAGAAATAGCAAAAGTAACAATACAATTAGGTAAAAAAAGAAAAATTAAAATAACCAAGAGAGAGAAACCGGAAGAGAAACTTCACGGTGGATATACCTATAAATAGAGCTCGTTTTTATTTTTAACTTGCGTAACATTTTTTACACGCGCAACGCACATTTTTACTTCCAACGTCAACTTTTTTTTCTTGTGTGTGAAAGTACCCAAGAAAGATTATGTAAAACATTATTCTGATCAAAGCGTCGTTACTACTTTAACAGTTGTGTGATTGAAGATCAAACTGTCTTCACTGCGCTTATAAAAAATGTGGTTTATAATCGAATCGCTAACGTTACATAGATATAATCCGCGATCTCGGGAATAAAAGAAAAAACGAGCGTGAACTTCGCGCGAGAGAGATTCGAATTACAACTCGAAAGAGACCATTAGAATGTCAGAGTACGTTACCGAGGCGTGTTCGTCTATGCGAGTTGCAAGTGAGAGAGAAAGAGAGAGAGAATCCGTCTCTGAAATCGTTTTTGCGTCAAAGTGAAACGCGCTTCGTTCTTATTCTTTCTGGTTGTCACTTTTGCCCATTTTTCTTTTGCGCCTCGTCTTTCACCCGGTTTTTCCTCAGGTGTCTGACAGGTCGCGATTCTCGTTAAAGCGTTTCAGGTCGCCAAAGTGTCTTCTCCCTTGGCGTCACGTCTGTGTGCGCCCGATATAAGCTTCCGGTATCCCGGCGATATGATTCCTTCGACATGGCTTTGACGTAGCTACGCAATCTCCGCGAGGATTGCTCTTTTTTTTTTTCGCGATTGCGCGCGCGTCCTTTATCTCAGATTAAAAGCCTATTTGTACAGTAGTCGTTTTTCGCATTTGTTTCATATTTCCTGGCCGGGATAACAAGAAAAAAATTTGTCACCATGTTTTTGTGCGCGACAAATGTAACAATTTGCGCATTGTCGCGCCGTGTCGTTCTCGTTCGTTATCTTGATTACCGATTCCTTTCGAAGCGTCCGATAGTTTTCCGAATTTTTTTTATTTTCGAAAAACCATTCTGCGAGAACGTGAAATTTTACGAGAACAGAGTCACAATATCCTTTTCTTTCTACTCTTTTTTTAAAATTCTTTTTTATATTTCTAGCGCTTTGGAGAAAAAAAGAGAGAAATTAATTGCGTTTTCTTCGTCGTTAAAATTTCTAGAAATAAATCTTTGTGTTTTGTGATAATATAACGCGATAATATAATATATCGCGACCATATTTGGTACCAAACGATGAATCTTTCTTCTTATTATTCTCGCTTGCGAAATGCCAGTCATTGCGCAATATCTCTTAACGCGCGACAGTAACAATCATTTCGCACGTATGTAAAGCAATTTGTAATCATATATTGCAGCATTAATTTCCGATATATATATATATATATATATACACATATGTATATACTGCAAACGTTCTCGTTCTTCAGAAACCTTCACAGATATCAGCATGTCGGTTCTTCGTATACGCGCGAATATCGCGCTATTCACAATGTGCGTAACTGGAAAACAGAGCGATGTGTTACCATTTCCGATTGAAAATGTAAAGTTTCCATCGAAGTCGCATCTCCGCTCGAAACCGCTCGTCGAAATTATCTCGTCGAAATTATCTCGTCGAAATACACACTAGACTAGTTTAATCTCAATAAATTCAAATCTAATCCCTCCTTCTTGTTGTATAGCCGCGATGAATTTCCACTGTAATCTTCAAAATAGGAAGTAAAGTGACTGTGGGACGGAATGTATAGCGATCAAGAAACTACTCGCTTAAGTAAAGAAAGTAATTCATGAAACAGATAATGTACAAGCTGATAAACGATAAGTGCGCCAGAACTTTTTGCGAAACTTTTTTTTTTTTTTTATTCACACACTATTCTTATCTGATCAATCGAATTACTGATACTTTGAATTTTTTAATAATTTTTTAATGCCGTAATAATTTTTGTATTATCAATCTTTCGCAAATTTTAATATAAATGACGAGATTATACTAATATATTCTGCTCAAGACGGAAATAAGTGCTCGTTCTTTTATATTGTCAAAATATAGGAAAGATGAAGTACTTCTCTTTAAAAGAAAACATCCATCTTGCGTGCAGAGTTTAGTGTTGTGAATTTCCTTGACGTATTCAAATTGTATGAATTTATTGAAGTTATTTTCTTTATCTCTCTTTCTTTCTCTTATAGAAAAAGAGAGAGAGAGAGAGAGGGAGAGAGAGAGACAAAGAGGAAGAAAGAATATTCTAATTCTTTCTACTTTTTTAAATCGCATAGTGGCTTCATTGCCGTCTTGTCACTTCATTTCTTCTTGACGTTTTCTGCGGCTTCGTGCATATTATATATGTAACACCGAGAAGCTATTACACTTAGCTGTCCGGTAGAGAGCACGTTTTACATTAGAGGCGAGAGAGAGAGAGAGAGAGAAAGAGAATGTACGTCTAATGCGCTACCGCGTTGAAAATTTTATATATATTTTGTATTATCAATCTTTTGCAAATTTTAATATAAATGGAGATTATACTAATATATTCTGCTCAAGACGGAAATAAGTGCTGATATATATTTACAGATGTTTGAAGAAACATTTGAAACTTAACATTTTTCAATTTATTATTATACAATAGGGTAAACCCGGATAAAAGATGGCCACAGTTTTTTTTAAATGCAAAAAACAGACCTTTATTTTTGTTATTTTTTAATATTGTTTTTTTATTTTACTTTACCGAAGCTTAAAGTAATAATAACTATCGAAATTAAAGAGAAAACACTTAACAGAAATTTAATATTATATAAAATATTAAAATGTATGCATTGACCATTTTACCCAACTTTTAAGGGAAAGATACATGTTTTTTTTGTAAAAGATATAAGTAAAACTTATAATTATGTAATTTAATTATATATTTAGTAATTATATGTTATAATACAATATATTTATTGTACATAAAAGATTATCACATATTGTTGTTAATGTTTTCACGCACAGTATTTTTTTAATTATGAAACGCACCTTTATGTGAACTATAAAAACAATTAGCAAAAAAAACATTTTTATTTCGATGATTACATACATTGTAGATTATACTAGTCATCAAAAAAATATGTATAATATTATATGTAACTCTTTGAAAAAAATGGGCCATCTTTCCCGAAGTGTGAGGAAAAGATAACACAGTATTTATAAATAAATAATGAAAATGAAAATACACATACACACACACAAATTATTGGTTACATAAGTTATGTGCCTTTATCATGTATGTAATATTGATTACGGCAGTTTAACTATAATTTATTCGACGTTACAGCTTTTAGCGGACATACGTAAAAGTTTGCAGGCAATTGAAAGTAAAAACATTATATAATTTTCACAATATTGTTATTTTAAATAGTGTACGCACATAAACTACTGTAAATACTGATTATCTTTAAGAATAGTTACAAAAATGTACTATTAAACAATTATTAGTGAAATTACAGTCTATGGCTATCTTTTCCGCGTATGGCCATAATATCCCCATTTATTCTATATATGTTTTTTGTTTACACAATTGTTATATGATTTTGTCTAAAAGCGATTTAGCGTCATGTCCGTTAAATATATATATATGTGTGTGTGTGTGTGTGTGTGTATAGTACGATTAGAAATATTTATTATTCGCGATTTATCACTCATTTAACGCGATTGGTATATCACTTTTGCAAAAAAACAACGATTTCCGTCGATGCCCCGGGAGCTCGAATTATTTCATTATGTCAAACAATTGCGTTATCGTCCTGTAGGTCATCGATTCGGAGTTACAAAACACGTAAACAACTGCTTCTTAACAAGAAAGTGAATTCTCTTGCTATTTTCTATTTAAATAGACTCTGTCCCCGCGTTGAGCTCTGAATTAAAGCTTGCACAATATCGGAATAAAGAGAAAATTCGCTCGCGCAATTTTGGTTCGGTTAATCAATACACAATAGTCTCTAATAAATGAATTAATTAAAAACAATTCTTTATCGCAATTTCCGCGTAAAACACACTTGGTCTTTGTACGTAGTGCGTACGAACGCACAAAAACGAGGGAACGAAAAAAAAAAAAAAAAAAACTACCGATGCAATATTCACAACCAGCGGTCGAGATTTATCGGCCCGATTGTTGGAAAACCATCAGAGCAAAATATTACCTTTGGTTTTAAATATACTTTTTATTTATTTAGCATGTTTACGTGGTTTATGTGTCGCACTCTTGAAATATTGCGCGTTAGAAATGTATTTATATATATATATATATATATATATATATATATATATATTTTTTTTTTGTTTTAATTTTATATTCAGCAGCACCGCACACCGCGCAAAAAAATATATATACACAAATATTGTTACGTCGTAATCATACGTGGTATCGTATCTCACAGCGCGCGACTGTGAAATAAGTAGGTGTATTTAATTTTTCACATATCCATTCACGTTAGCGCGATAGTTGACGTAAACAAGATTATTTTGCGCGCGCTTTTTCTCTTTATACAAAAGACCACGAGATTTTCTAAAGATAAACTGAAATTTAACCAGGGTAATTTAAACCGAAATTCAAGTCCTCTTCTCTCTTCTACGTGTCATACAACGTTGCGAGCTACAATACTTTACAATAAGTAGATACATTTTCAACATGCGCGGGTGCGCGCGTTCTACTTTCGTGAAAGAACCGAAAACACGCTTGATATACATTGTTAATGAAAATGTATCTTGGAAAAACAGAACTGTCTCGAAGCTAATATAACTACGGAAATTCAAGATACTGTCGCTTTTAACTGAGAGATTCTTTTCATTGCGGTTTAATTGAGCATTTGGCAAGTTGTTGTCAGAAACAATTTTGCTCTCTGAAAACCATTCTCAAAGGTAGTGAAATATTATTTCTTGTTTATGTTTTACAATGTGCATTGCTATGAAAATGAATATACACATTTACTTACTTTAGTCGATATCTCACAAGAGAGCGCTTGTGAAATTCAAACTCGAGAGTTGAAGTAATTGAATGCCAAAGCAATTTGTTTGTAAGTAAGCTTGTTGATGAATGTTTGTTTGAATCCTCAAATTTTCAGAACTCATCTGAAATTTCAAAGTTTTATAAACTAAGACTTTTAAAATATTATAATCATACTTAATTAAATATCGTAATATTTTACAAACGACGAAAGAGATCCGGCAAGTTAAAAGTTTGAGACGAGCTTCTTTAGTCATTCAATAATATCTTGTTTCTAAATGCGGTTTGTCGGAATTGCAATTCCAATAAATAGTTTCTTTTACTTTGCGGTACGCACAAGACAGTACAAATATTGAACTGTGATGAAATGTGACGCTCGGAATGAAAAAAAAAAAGAAAGAAATAAATAAATTGATTAATTCGAACGCGCACAATGAAAAAATTTCATTACGTGAAACATGGACGTGAATACGTAATCATAGGGCGGTGTGGAGAAGCGAACATACTGAATGTATATAATTACGCGAGCAAATAATAGCTATCGTGTTTACGTCAATTAATAAATCGGACGGACACGTGTGCTAAATAGATTCGATTTCCGGCTCAAGCGCGATCAAAATACCATCAGACATTTATCCTAATCTCCTAATCTCGTGGGATTAATGAACGTTCTCCTCTCGCCCCCGCGCTTCGCGCCCTGTCAGGAATCTCATTCCGAACGCAAGACGCATACGGGCACACGGATGTTTGATTTCGCTTTCCAAATTACGAGGCGCGCCACGAGTCAAATCTTGTAGGAACAGTGCTTTGAGATATTTACTGCATATATCATCACATCGCCGGTAGCAGTATGAGATATATATATATGTATGCGCGCGCGCGTTTCGTGCCATATCGCTTTAAAATCCAACGTACATTCCGCAGTATTTCAATTACTCTACATTTATCTCGTGGCTAACGAACAAGCCGCACGCGTGTTACCCGAGTCCATAAATAAGATTCTCAACTAATTTCGCGACGCGTGTTTCCGACGAAGTCTAAGTCCTAAATGAATAATGGGGCGCGTGTTGTTGTATATGTGGCGAATCGAGACACCGGGTATCACTTGTTATATTCGCGCAAATATGGAAAAGTATCATCGGTTGAATTATTATATCTTTACATGAAGTGCAAATATTATGTGAATCAATAATCAATTTTCTTTAGAGCAAATACTTATTTTCGTTTTGCGAAAAATATTTACGTGCGAGAATAAGTAATGGATTTTCTTCTTCTCTTTTCTAGATAACTAGCTTCTTTTCAATCTTAAGAGCGTATCGCAGTCGTAAAGCTCGTATCAGTATTGGAGATTGAGGATTGCAAATTGCAGATTAGAATTCTACTAATGACGTAATTCCAGTTTTATTCCAATTTTATCCTAATCCTGATTGATCGAGTTTCAATTTCCTTCGCTCGTAATACCTCATTTAGTAATGTAATGCAAATTACAATATTTTAAAATTCGCAATCGCAAGCAACGCTTGAAGTCGAGAAACAGTATAAGTGATTCTTCCGCGTGTATAGTTGATTCTTTTTATTTGTATATTTATATGTATCAAATTGGTTGGTTATATATATAACAAAACAGAAGTTGGTTTGAAAGAAGAAGTTTCAATTATGTATGTATATATAATATTTTTATTTTTCCGATGGACTTTCCGAAAAGTTATTTATCAAAAACACAGAACGAGAGGTTTTATCGAAACAACATTTTGTCGATAAACGAAACGTTTGACAAACTTAATACAGCTTTAAAGAGAATATCTTCTTGCTATTAAATTAACTGTAAGAATGATCGTTTTTGTAAAAAAAAAACTTAAAATTATTTTTAAAAACTTAAAATTATCTATTTCATTTGTATTTTTTCTTTTTTTTTTTATTAGTGTATAAAAATACTAAAGAACTATTTTACTCGATTTTTCAGTTCTCTTTTGAAAATTATACGAGTGAAAAAAAAAGAAGAACATTCAAAAGAGCAACAATATATCGAGAGAGAAATACCACGATGGAACAGAAATGTTTCACGTCGTTCATCTGGGGCGAGCTTTAATCCGACAAAAAAAGTGACGATCCTGTTACGTTAATTTAGTAACAAAGTTATCCGAGCCTTTTGCAAGCGGCACGTTAAAAAATAGTAGCGCGCGACGATACGCGAAATCGATCAGGAAGCGAGCGTGAAATAAACCGCCACCGAACGGACGCGACGGATTGTGTGTAAGTCGTTAAAATCATTTGCCATCGTATGAGATTTGACGGGTAACTGCCGGTTGTGACAGATACATGAATGAATTCCGAGTGCAAAGTCATTACTCTTTGCCAGACAATCGTTATCGACTATCTTTTTTCGTTGAATCGCTTCGGTCGTTTTCAACCAAATAGCATCATTCTTCTCAATTGTGTCATTCTTCATTCTTCGTACACTTGACGTATATTGACGTAGGATCTTTTTCTTGATATCTTCTTTGCACAGATTTTTTCATACATTAGTATAGATTCAACATAGTTTTATTGACATCGCACACCTCATTTCTTTAAACAATATATAAATTCGAAAAATGACAGAAATATCTAATCGAGTTTTTATCTCGAAAAAAAAAAGATGTCGTGATAAAGACGCGTTAACTCGATGCTATATTTATATGTAAATATGATTTAATTCAATTAGAGTTTGCGTTAAATATTACGTTTGACAACGCGATTGATTGACGTGCGTCGATGGATGCTATCGACATGAATAAACAAATTGACTATTTTATAATTCATATATGAACAGAGCGTGGAAAACAATTATTGATTTTCTATTTGTTTTCGTAACAAATAAAAAAAAGCTGATTTTACGTATCGTATGAGACACAACAGTTTGTTTTTTTTTGTACATATAATTACCCGATTACATCACGTACGCGAGTAATTTTATTTATAACATTTAAAAGTTTTCTACACACACATTGCAGATTATTTCACATATACTTTTTTTTGTTTTCAATTTTCTGTTTTGTACTCTCGTATCCTTTGATTTGATCACATACGTGCGATAAAAATGTTATTTTCATGTGTTTGAATCGAAGGGATCGTAAAAGAAAACTTCGTTGCGTCTTCTGTATTCGCGATGAGAGTTCTATTTGCGAGGTTGAGTCTCTATGTCCGGAAGAGCTGCAAAAGAATATACGCGAATATACAACACATGTAACTGCTCGTGTGTCGGTCTTTCTGGAATTTTTTTATAAATCTTTTGCTTTATCTGATCCATTCCAAAAGAACCCGCGGATCTGTAGCGCAATGATCATTTCATTGTCGTCGTCACTTGATCAGTCACACACGATTTACGGTCAGAAAAATTAATGCGAAAGCGATACAACGTATTACTCGAAAGAAATACTTAATTATCTCACGCCAAATCGCGCGTATTTCCCTCGCGGCGCGCGCATCGTGCTTTATTTTTGACGTTTCTAATTTTCTTCCAATTTAACTCTTTAATTATTCTCGCTGAATGGTGCGTTCCAGTGAGAACAATTACAGTCAACGCGCAAAGAGTAATGTGATTTGTAACGACAACGATTGAGGCAATAAAAGTGGCGGTGTTTCGCATTTTATATGCATAACTTTATATCTCTGTCAGCGTGTATTCGTCAAAAAAAAATCATAAAAAAATTATTTTAACGAGATTCGAGAAACTAATAAACGGACGGATCGAGTGGACGGCAATATTGCGGACTGACGCGTACGCTTAGATTGATTGTGACAAAAGATCTCGGAGTCACTGATAAAGTGATCCTTGAATTATGTAAATAGACGTTCTTTTTCCCCGTTCTTTTTCCCCAAGCCACGCGAGAAGGATAAATCGCGGATTTTTATCATCTGATTTATAACGGCGGAAAAGTGTTTTGCTAAAAAAAAAAAATAAAACGTTTTAATACGTGTGTATATATATATATATATATGTTAAAATAAAATAATACTCTTATTCGAGCATTTCCACGCGCAAATGTTTTCAACGTAAAAATGATCAAAAATTTCTTTTTGCAAAGTTCGACGATTAAAAATTTTTTCTATCAAATATTGAAACGAAGTAATTCGCCGTTCTTGGTTTAACGTTAAATTGAATTTGATATTTGATGTTTGTTTTCGCGCAGTGTGTGCGATTTAAAAATTCTCAAGTTTTGCGAGAGACGGAGTATCTCCATGTCACTTTTTCACCGACGGTTTTATCAACATTTCAGTTTCCTTCATCAAAATTAAAAAAAGTCTGAAATATGATATCGAACTACTTTCAACTTTGGCGAAGGTAAACTGAAATGTGTTCACGAAACGTCGATATAAGAAAAGTGAGACGGACACGTGTGGGCTCCAAATCCTTCTCGAGAATCTTCAATTCTCCTGTCCTTTTACATTGATATTGAAAAGAAAAACACAAATGCGTAGATACAGTGCGTTTTATATTCAATCCGATGAAAATAGTAGTCGGACGTTCCTACGCTTCCTTTCTTATTCAATGTGCAGTGTTTTGCACGATTTTACACACAGTGCACAAACGACAGCGAACACACAGCTTTTCTTTGGATCTAATATCCTTTTTCGAAAATACTTCGCAGACATGTGCGAGAATTTGGTGTTTACATTCACTTTGTCGAACGATTCCGCCCCGGAAGCGCATGTAGAAGAGGATTTGCAATTACAGTCTTGGAAAAACAAATGATGAAGCCAGAATGGTAGAAAATATATTGCTCTCGCGCGAATTTAAGCCCCCGACAAACATCACAATATCTTCAATCCGCGTATTTCTCGTGTAGATTCGCAGTTAGGTTGTTATTTACATATAAAATAAAAGAACGCAATTGCACGTTATAGTTTGGTATTGTTTTATATTTGCAAGAAAAATTATTCGAGCAATTCTTATATTTTTCCGCTTGTTTTTTAAAGCAAAAATATGTGCACGTTAGCGGATTAGGGTTTGGTGTATCAATAGACACAAATTGAGTCTTTCGATAGATTTTGCGCTCAGGTTGTTTTTTTTTCTTTCTGTAAACGGTAGAAAATATATTGCGCAAGGAAATGGCGTCTCGTCTCGAAATAATAAAGAGGCAATCGCGTTGAAAAAAAAAAAAAAAAATACACACAGTTTCCCAGAGGAAGCAAACGCGCGTGGCGCGTGGCATCCTTGTCGGAAAATCGATAGAATAAACTTTGTAAAAAGCAAACGCGCGACTGACTTGTTGTCTGGACAAGTAGATAAAAAAAAAAAAAAAAAAAAAAAAAAAACGGAATTTGCGTTAAAAGTCTTCGATATCTTATCGGCACTTGTATCTGTAGAGAGTTGGGTAAACAAACAAATGTGTATTAGTTACAAATCTGATGTTTATCATCATAATTTACATGGTGCAGCGCTGCGCAACGAGATTTTGATTAGACAAAAGTTTATTTTCCATTTTTGAGTTTTTTATTTTAGAGTTTTATTTAACAAAGGTTTTTGTTTTATCACCGCTATTGTTTATATTTTCAATTGCGCAGCGAAATTGTTATACGGTACAAAGCCGAATTTACAGATACTCGAGTAACTGATTTATGAACGAATCGTTACTGAATTTTTTTTCAAATTTTTGTTAAATTTTCGACTAATGAATCTGTTTTTTTTTTTTTTTTATACAAATGCAACTTTCGCGCAAATATCATAATCATTGTTCATAATTATCTTTGACGGTATTAATAATAACAATAATAAATCATAAAAAAGCGAATATATTGTTATTGTATTAAAGCAATTTTACAATTCGGTAATAAATTCGGTATAAAATTGACGTAAGTAAAAAGAAAAAATTCAACAACAACAAGTACAAACAAACGATGAGCGAACAAAATTGCATCTCTTGAATCGTCGTCACATGCAACATGTCGATTATCGCGCGTATCGAACGCGCGAAATGACGCGCGAATGCGGAAACGCGCGTTGTTGCAGCACGTTAATTAACAGTCATTTCAAAAATGGAAAATGAGCTTGATTACGTTGGAGAGAGTTATATTAGCGTAACGTGACACACGAACTGACCGACGATTTTGCTTACCGAAGGTCGAAATGAAGGCGAGAGAGATACGTAGTGAGAGAGAGAGAGAGACAGAAGTACGTTAGTAATTATAGGATAGCTGTGTCGAAACGTTAGTTTGAATCTGAATATACGCATACATTAATCTCACGGTGGATTCACACAATTACATTCTATAGCGGCGTACACAACATCGTGCGAACTGGTACGCGAAGGGCACTTTCAGAACTTTCGTATATCGCCGTACGACTACGTACAAACGCGTGTACACACGCGCACGCGTATCTCGCGAACTCACGTACATACATATTATCTTTTTGCGCAAAATCATCATATAATTAATTACAATTTCTTGTTAACCGTACTTTAAGTGACAACAATAATGCCGCTTATAAAGTTACACCGGGTGTGCGTAGACAGATTTCGAAGATAATAGTCACCGTTGCGCGCGCTGCGGGAAAGTAGATCGGATTAACAACGTTTTTATAATTGAAACCATCGCGTCATCGCTCGAAAAAAACCTATCGCACAAAGCTGATGCTCGTCCCGGAATAATAACGGGGTCTTTTTTTTAAAGTAATGCCATTTCGCAAATGCGAGTAAAGCTCGCCGTAATACGGATCTTATTGTCCGAAGATTTTGAATCACCGTTTTGTGCCTGATATTTAGAGTGGATTTTTTAGTAACAAAAAACACAAAGATTTTTAAATGCGTTTCCGCGTTGATTTGCTCGTTACGAGAGAGAGAGTGTGAGATTAGTTTTATCATAAAAATTCTCCGCGAACCGAGACGAAAGTATAAAATTATTTTATAGAAATCACGGTTTTGTTCGCGATAATAATGTTTCTGTATAAAAGAAATAAATAGATTTTAATTTATATTTTTTTTATTAAAATAACTCATTTGGTTAGTGAATTTCTCATTAGTGAATTTCTCATTTGGTTAGTGAATATATTGAGTTTAAGAGACAATCGCGAAAAAAAAAATATTAATATTACGTTATTAAAATTGAGAGAACATACATCTCAAATTTATAATTTGCGGTTTTGGAATATATTTTGCGCGCAATTTTATGCCGACTTAACGTAAAAGAATATTTTTTCCTGACGATAGAAATTCACGACAGACATTATTCTGCCAATCACATCACATCTGCTTCCGTCGTCGATTGTGTGTATGGAAATGGTGGATGATTGCCTTGATGTGGAAACTCTTTCGAACGCGCAGCGTGTCTCTTTCAGAAAACATCTCACCTAGTTTTTATTCGATTGATTTTATTCACAGAGATGCGATTTTTTAACTTTAATTTATAATTGCAAATGTCAGAGAGAGAGAGAGAGAGAGTAAATAATAAAGCGAATTGTTGCGTTAAATAATTGTTGAATTGCAAAAAAATATCATTTTTTCTTATATATGTAAATTACAACAGCACTTGTGGCGCTAAATAATATACAGAGTGTTCCGGTAAGTTTGTGCACTTGAAAATCGCTATATCTCTTGAATAACTGATCAGATTGTTACGTTTCAGAGATTGTTATTCTTGAGACGAAATTTTTTTCTTACAAGTTTTAAAGTCACTGATTTGATGATGAGCCAATTCTTATCCCTAAGATGCTTAATTTTGCTACGGTGAGTTCTTTTTTGTCGAATTTTTGATCAATAGCCGGGTAAGCGAAAACATTTCGCGGAAACGCTCAGAAAATTATTACCAGCACAAATAAGGTCAATTCGCACACGATATGTTGACTGTCTGCATCAAGATATAACAAAAAGTCAGAGTCTTGTCGATAAATTTTCTGTTTGTCGTGAATTTTCAGCAATGGAAAATTCTTGAGACATCAGAAAGAACTCACTTGGACTCAAGAGATTTTGCAAGATTCAGCATAACCCTCAAGTGACTTTGAAAGTTCGTCGTAACTTCAAAATCAGCAACAAACAAAATGACTTTGAAAGTTGTAAGAAAAAAAATGTCATTTCAAGAGTAATGTTTCTGCAAAGTTTGGCGACAATCTGATCAGTTGTTCAAAAAATGTAACGATTTTCAAGTGTACAAACTCGCTTGAACACTCTGTAAAGACATTATTTTTCTTGATCTATAAAACAAGATTATCAAAATATATGCAATAAAACGAGAGAGACATGTCGCTTCGAGTGCATCTGAGGAATGTGCTTCATTAACAAATAATTCCCGAAATAAGCTTGGCCGGGATTCAGACAAGCACCTGTGTTCGTTATATTCCTGGAGATGAGCAAATCGCGATTTGATCCAGGCGATCCGACCATTCCGCTGCGAGAGAGGAGGAATGTTTTCGTAAAATCTGTTCAAGGTCAAACGAATGTTGTGTAAATGTTTTTTTTTTATTAAATAAATAGTGACAGACGTCTCGATTCAATAAGGGAACGGTAATGTATCTACTGACATTTCGAGCAGATACATTAAATTTAACGTACGTACGTCATAAATATTTTTAACCTGAAATAGGATCACGTATATAATCGAGGAAAAACAAATAGAATGATCAAGATCTGAAAAAGAAGCTATGATATTGTTTTTCTGTGTTTCTTTTTTTCAATTTTCTTTTTTGAATCATTAATTATACTCAATAATTGAAAAAAAGAAACACAGAAAAAAAATATCATAGCTTCTTTTACATGTATGGCTGGAAAATTAACCAGGAAATTAAGCAGGAAAAATTTATTGTTATATTGAATAGGTAGTATATGAGCATTTTGAAAAATTAAAAATACTTCATAATTTTTACCGACAAACATTACTAATATTTTCAATGCATAACTAACACGGGAACCGTATTCTAATTAAAGGAGAAATTACAAGTGTATTCTGTAATGTTTACTTTCACAATAACTTGTAATAACGATTATTATTATTGATTTCGAACTATTTGCGTGATATGATGATTGGTAATAAGAAAATTGCATGTTAATAATATTGAATAGTGTGCATGCAGTTAATTGATGGAGGTAATTAATTGATAGCAGTTGCTACATAGTTTGCAATTTGGTCATCATCGAAAGTTACTAATTTGAAATATTTTTCTTCTCTCTCTATCTCTCTCTTTCTCTTTCTCTCTTTCTCTATTCTACTAAAAAATTACAATAAACTTATTCACATTCTCGTATACGTCATATGTGAGTATATTTTATTATTAATTTAAAAAACTAGAAATGTGAAGCATTTATTTCACAAATCGACGCGTATAATAACTTTAACAACGACACTGCGGAAGAGAGTTACTGATAATTATGTCATTCGGGAGTGAAACACCATTCTCTCAGTAAGTAAGTTTGTCTCTGTTAGACGAAGTTTTGGAATGCAACTGGTTTCTCGGAAATCACTATAACTACGCTTTATTACATTCCGTCAGACAAAGTCAAATCAAGTTTTAGGAATGCGAGTGATATACGTCATTGCAAAATGTAATTATATCGCGCACAAAACCATTTAATTATACAAAATATTTGCAACATAATTTAGTGTACAAATTAGCAATTAATTAATTTTAATAATTTAAAAAACAAAGAACACGAAGCATATAAGTTACAGTTTGTATTCTTGTTAAACACACAAACAAATATTTTGCTCTTTTTTAGAAACAAGTTTTTTCAAAATTGCATTTAGTTAATGTATATCGTTCTTCCTGTCTTTCTCTTTCTTTCTTTTTTTTTCTTTCTCTTTTGAATCAATTGTCTGCAGCATTTGATTCTCTTTGCAGAGGTGAAAAAACCACAGCGTACAAAAGACGAGAACATATTGATCAACTGCGTAAACGGGATAAGGTAAAACGAATTCGCTGAGCTCGCAATCGCATCCTTCCAATTTATCGCAAATACTTCCTCAAAGTTTAATTTTCCAAAAGGTACGCACACAATCTTCAACAATTCACATCTTTTTTTCTCTCTTGTGTGTTTAGCTGCACAGAAAAAAAATTTGCAGAAAAACATAATTTAAGAGAATATCGCGGAGAAACACTTTGCACGTACTTTTCAACAAAGTAAACATTATCTCGCAGCACCTCGATATTTACCTTTGTACTTTAAAAATCAACAATCATTTGATGAACATTTCACAGAACATTTTTCAGTTCTATTTCCAGATGTATTAATTCTGAATGCATTTGCAAATGTGTCTATGGTGAAAATAGCACTATCTTATATATATATATACAGGGTGTCCGTAAAATTTTGACCAAGCCGAAGTATGGAGATAGATTGAGTCAAACTAAATATTTTCTTTTCTATTCAGTTTGACTCTCCATACTTCGGCTTGGTCAAAATTTTATGGACACCCTGTATATATGTATAATTCTTTTTCTTACATTACATATATATATATAATTCTTTTTTTCACATTACATATATATATATATATATATATATATAAAAGAATTTCATAACACGACAGCGAGCTATAGCGTGAGTCAGCTTAAAAGGCCGTTCGCAAAACTTCAATCTAAATCAATACACACTTGTTGGATTACAGAGCGCAATCGTAATATGAGAGAACACACCACATTTCTCGAAGCAATATTGCTGAAGATTTAACAAAATTATTTTTAAAATTATTCTGATGTTGAGGAGTTTCCTCGGGCTCCTTTGGATATGCCAATAATTATAATTGTGATAAGGGCTATTGGAACCGTTAAGCAGGATGTTATGCCGTAAATAAATGTATTAAATCTTATTTACAAACGTTTCGGTTTTTTATTCAAACCATCTTCAGTGTATCGATGTAGGTGTTAATTAACAATCCTTCATGTTCAAGAGATGTCTGTATGTTAGTCACAAAAGTGTCAATATATTAAAATGTGTGGTAATGTCAATACATCGTCTTGTACTAAAATTATTTTTACAGAAACAGAATAGATGAGAGTGAGAAAAATTACTAAAGAGAAAGAACGAGAGAGATTAAAAACGCGTAAGAAAGCAAGTAACACAGTAAACGTTGTCTTGCAACGCAAAGGAGTAAATCGATAAGAGCTTATCTCTGTAAAAGAATATTCGTAGTCCGAGATCAGTTATGTGTGTTCAGGTCGTGACATTAATTTAACGCGCTATCCTTATCCTAGCACACGATCATTAAATTTAATACCTATCTAATCGAAAGATCAGCGAAAGTTAAAGCGTTCTCCTAATATTTACAATTAGTGATATATTGTTGAGAGAACATTTTTGAAAAAATCGGATTTCAAATCTAGTTTTCTTTTTTATTAATACATCATCTTCATGATAGTGCTTTAAATAAAATATAGAACAACTCTTTAATACATTCAATGCATACATCACATTCCATATACTTCATCGTACAGAAACATGAAATAAATAATGAAACAAACAAGAAATAAATAATGAACTAAGTTTTCTAGATATCAAATAAATAAATAAATACATGTATATATTTATAAATACACATACGTATATATTTGTGCATATACACACACATATACATATATTAAATAACAAAATTGTTGTCATCAATTGTTGTTAGATCTCTCATAAAAACGCTTTTGGCTTGCTGGATGAAAAAAAATTTTTAATCGTGAATCGCACTTTGTGTGTCGGCCCTTTGCTTTGAAGAGTATTTCCCGAATACATTGAAAACTCCGTCGTTCAAACAAACATCGAAGCGCGAGATGAAACGAACGATTAATAACAAAGACTACTTCTACACACAGGCGATGATCCCGCAAAATTGTTCGCATTTCTGACATTGCTACATTATTTCTAGCCTGTAGAGATATTTTGTTTACGTAAATTACGCAAGAATTTCCCCCGTGTGCTCCGCGTGGCACATTTCCGCAAGGCCTTTCACGCAAGAATTCCAAATAAAATCGCGAGTGTGATATAGCGCGAGCTCGAAATAATATTTCACTCATATAGCATTGTTTATTATAAGAAAAACTTTTTGAAAAACTTTCGCGTGTCTAAGCAATTCAAAACAGAAAACCTTGCGCTCAGACGGGAACACACGGACCATGTGTGTGTTTAATATTGTGATAGATCGCAACAATAAAAATTTGTTGTTTTAGATTCTTTATCGCGAATTATCTTCGCAAGCGCCGCTTGCTTATTTTTTTCAGCGAAATATTTAAAACTCCGTGAGACAATCTTTGTATTATCTGCGGCGCACACTCAAATACGTTAGATACGCAAGATCTATTTTGCGCTACGTAATGCACACCACATAATGGCAGAATTGCGTGGTTGGCTTTACATCACCGCGCGGTCTGCGATAATTTGCCGACAATTAATCGTATAGTGCCGATATTGACGTAGTACAACAATTATGGGGATATTATTATTTCATGTTATTAGAAACGTGAGGTAGACACCAACAAATATTATATTAGGTTGTCGGCAGAACGCGCGACGTACTATATATATAAAGCGATGATGTTACAAAGACAATTGGTTTACACAAAACCAATTTTTTAATGGCGTATAAAAACGATAAAATGAATTAATCGTCAAGCATTTTGATACATAAAATACGTATTTTCTTGACACAATGTAAATATCAATTTTTTTTTTTTTGACAAAATCGCGCGACAATTCAAAAGAGTCACAAAAGTCTAGTTTAATTTTATTCAACAATTTCCCACAGATTTCTATGCACAAAGCGTATTGTACATTTACAATGCCGTTTTGATTGCACGTAAAAATGTTTTTTTTCTTTTTTTTTTTTTATTCAAATATAACATATGTTGTCCTTTTATAACAGAATAGTCGTAAATTAATTGATCTGCGTTTATGTTATTATCGATTCTATATTGCACGTTCTATTTCACGGCCCATTCAATGTTCAGTTCAACGATCCAAAACGTAAATGAAAATTCGGCCGTTAGATGAACCCAGCACATGTCGCGCAATCAGCTTCGAATCGTGCCGTTGATCGTTCAATTTTATTCTATTCAACGTGTCGTTAAAATGTCGTTCCACAGTGATTTTATGTGAAACGACAAGCGAATTTGTTTCGCGCGATACGCCTGTGAATAAAAGAAGAAAACTTCGTGAAAGCAAAGTTATTTAAATGGATATCTCGGGGACATGATTTTTACTTTACCCACAAAAGTTTATGACAAAATATGTTTGTCGGCGAAACTTTTTGAGATGATATCAAGAAGTATTATCACACGCGCGAGAAACACATACACACACACACACACACATCTCAGGAGATACTCCCGGAGAGCTAATTTAATCTGTAAAGTTATAACGTAAAAAATACACGGTCGGGAAATCATCCGATGGACGAGATAAAAAATCCTGTTTTGTCTAATTGCGAATAAGCTGGGTCGGACAAATGTATGTATGTTCCGAAAACAATGTTTCGCACATTTAGTTGAAAATTGACAAAGATCATCAATATAGTCTTGTCAGCCGTTAGAAAGCAAATGTGCAAGCAAATAAGAAAAATGCCAGAGAATATACAGATCGATAATTTTCGTTTAATCATATCTAAGTGGTTTTCTCTCTGTTGTAAGGTGATCTTTTTTTTTAACGGGAATTTACTCGCGTGTACTTTTCATGTAATTTTTTTCTCTTTTCCGTTAAATTGCGAAACGACTGAGAATATTACGATCGTTCTCGAAAGAAGAACTTAGTCCAATTGCCTGATATTAAAAGAAATTAGAAAGAGTCTCGCGTTTGTGTGAGAATATGACTATTCCAGATAAGTTGCTCCCTGAAAAAAAAAAAAAAACAAACAAACAAACTCGAAAGTACATAAAGGTTCGAATTCTTTGATGATGACTTTCTCGACACAATTAATGATTGTTGACTGAAAAAACATATTCGCACGACGTTAACGTCGTCATTTATATATCGACAAATATTTTTGTTTCTTTTGATTATACAGAGAGGAGAAATAGAATATTGACCAAACTCGCGAGAGATTACATGACTTAACATACATATATATATCAGGCGGCTTACATAAACGTGGACTATAATCCCGATATCTTGTCGATAACGGTAAATATCTAAAGCGTGCACACGGCGCTATTGATTCTGACAGGCACGTGTAATTATCGGCTCGCAATTTTCTTCATTAACACGCTGCCCGTGTTGTGTAACACAATTTGTCTAGTCTGTCACAATCCAATTAAGTTATTTCTTTTTTCGCGAAAGGATTTCACCTACATATTATTCTCACTTGACACATATTGCAGCTTCAAAGAGAATTGTTGCCGATAATAAAAAAATATAACAAAAAACTATTATATCAGAGCGTATTGGATTGTCGGTAAATTGATGAAATTCCATTTCATTTGTTCGAATAATGAATGCTCGTATTGTAAAGTTAGGTACAAGAATGAATGAGCATGATGAATACGAGAATGAGAATGAGCATGATGCGCGATATTAGAATACAATGCGCGATCGCGTTATTAGCGTGAGACGCGCGAAATGTTTGCGGACGAAACACAATTATCTGTTTGTTCGCAAAACAATCTGAGGTGAGTCGCATTTGCGCGCGAGAACACCCGAGAAGGAGGAAATAGTGCTTTTGTACCTAATCTCCGCGGATCGTTCTCACTCTCTCTCTCTCTCTTTCTCTCTTTCTCTCTCTCTCTTTCTCTCTCTCTCTCTCTCTCTCTCTCTCTCTCTCTCTCTCTCTCTC
>NW_018020720.1:361044-366081 GCF_002006095.1 Pseudomyrmex gracilis
CAAGCTACCGGTAACACAAATCAATTACGTCATTAAATGTCACTCTCCGAGGTCAGATCGAAGAGATGGCTTTCGTTAATAAACGACACTATTTAAACCGCAATTTCGGAAGAGTGCATTATACCATCAGGCCAATTAAGTCAATCAAAACGAATATTAAGCTTGTTTTTTGCCGCAAAAATATACCCGCGGTTTTGAAACTCAAATACAATGATGCGATATACAAACTCGAAACAAGAAAATAAAAATCAGCAGAGTGTTGAGCGCGAAAAATTTTATGTTTATTTTGGTTTTTCAACGCAGTTCACATTTTCACACACATAAGTCTTCTGAAATATTCTATCAAAATAAAATTTATTATTCCGACTGTATACACAGCGTCAAATAATTCGAAAATACTCGTGCTTTGTTAAATATATACGACATCTAATCGAAATTCCTTACGTGCCGTGCAACATATTCGATTCCGAAGGAGCGCAATCTATAATAGGAGAAAAGTCTCACGTTTAGCGAAGAAACGTGGCCAGCGTCGATTATGAGCGATGGACGGAGTTTTGGGTTTTTTTTATTTCGATACGGATTTTCATTTCATAAGTAGTATTTTAATATATATATATTAATTTAATATATATACATATTAAAATACTACTTATAAAATAAAAAAAATATATATATGTATATATATATATATATATTAAAAAATTTGCAAGACAAGATTTTTCTGCATATTTAAATTGTATATATATATATATATATATACACAATTTAAATATGCAGAAAAATCTTGTCTTGCAAATCTTTGCACAACACAACGTTTTTGAGAAATTTATTTATTTGAAAATTAAGTGAGAGAGAAAATGATGATCGTGAATTTCTCTCTATCGGGAGCGTATTATCATATATTACACGCGCGCATGCCGAACGAATTTGCATATAATACACTTCATTGAAGCCATTACAAGCAACAGTTGCTCTATAATACGTTATTACGTAGACTCGATGAATGTTTTACCGCTAATAAACCAGCAGCTTTTCCACGTATAAGATAATTAATGACGTTGATTTCGCCGCGTGAAATTTCATTCAGTAACACAAATCGATGAAGACAGAAGCGAGCGATACGCGTCAAATTGCATCTTACTCCTTTTTAACCGTACGATTGACGAAAATCTACATACCGCGCGATTAATTAAAGATTGCTCGTCGTAAGTCACGTCTATATATTGCGAAAGAACTTCTAATTATCGCTTTCATTCGTGCGGACGGACCATTCAGACCATTGTCAAACCGGCCGCATAACTTCGGCGTCGTCATCTGGTATGTGAAACTCGAAAACCGCCGTTAATTAACGTGTTGACGTGCGTCTTGAAGACGCACTCGATCGGAACTTATCCTGAACGGTGTCACTTTGAAGTTAACAAGACGCGTTTAAAACAAGCCGAAGATAGTCAGCGAATAAGAGTAAAATTTAAAGTTTGAATAATTTGCGCAACTTTTTTTTATAAATTTTCCCGCTAAATTGAGAACAATTGCTCTGCGCTTATACAATAATTACATGGTTGTTGTTTCGAAGTGCAGTTTAATTAACAGTATTTATACAAAGCTTCGTTTTACTATTAAAGTAGAACGCAGCACATGTTAGAAGCGGAGAATTAATTGTAAATATGAAATAGATTTTCACAGCGGTGAGAAACAATATATATGTTAACAACTTAGAAATATATATTTCAATGGTCATGAGAGCCTACACCAGGATGTTGAATGAAAATAAGCGTGTATATATATATGTATATACATATATATGTTCACATGTAAATTTTTACATGTGATTTTTTGAATTGAAATTTCAATTCTAAAAATCATATAGGATGCTTGGTTTGCATCTCATATATGAAAGACCCCGTAAACCCTCCGAGATTAAATTAAAATATTGCGAAAAAAATCACATGTAAAAATTTACATGTGAACATATATATGTATATACATATATATATACACGCTTATTTCCATTCAACATCCTGGTGTAGGCTCTTATGACCATTGAAATATATATTTCTAAGTTGTTAACTTTCGGAGCCTTTAGATTCTTCACTTTAATATATATGTTATTTCGCATTAATGAGATAAAGTTACTAAATTGGCAATTAGAAACAAGTGTTAAAACAAATTTCGTTACACATTTTTCGTAATCGTATTCAAAATTTCAAGTGCAAAAAAATGCAATTTAGTTCTTACGTCAAAATCATTGAAATATTAATGTTTGCTGTTATATGTTAAATATAAAATTATTATGTTAAATATAAAAAAATTAAAAAAAAAAAAAAAAGAAAAAGAGAATGTGCGAATATATGTATAACTCGGTTTAGTATCGCGTCGTGAGTCGCTGCTCAATTTAATAGTTTCCCGACTATCGATTCTTAAAGCAAACTTTCTCCCACGCGTCACAGATACAACTTAAAGTATCTGTTATGCGAGAAAATTCACTTCACGGAAGAAGAAAAAAAAATACTTTCCGCTTTTCATATTCGAACTCGTTCGATGTGCAAACTTTTTTAATCACTTTAGATTTATTTGTCGAAGAGTTTCTCATTGTCAAACATTAGACTGCCGGTGTTGCGCGCGCGCGAGATACATAACCGCTGTTGTCGATCGACGAAAATAAGAGAACAATCAGATCTCGGGACGAGAACAAAAAGCTCGCGAGAGAGCAGAAAAGCCGGGAGAAATGATCGCGATAAAAGCACGTCCGAAGCGAAGAACAAAGCTTTGAGTAAAGTTCCGTTTAAGTCCCGGCGATTTAGATAGATTACACAAAATCCTGATGAGCTTTCAATTAGTTCAATGGATTTTATCACCTCTGCACTCATCCCGAGACGCACAGATAACAAAATCTACAAGCGATTCCACAATCAATATTGTGAAATCTCATTGCCTTTGTAGTTGTTCGTGAGTTGTTTAAAGAATTTTTACGCCGACGCGCAATTCCCGGAAACATTGCGCTCGTTCTGCTCGCAACGCGATTGTTGTTCGATATATCGCATGTCCGCACCTCGCGCGATATTTGCATGCGAATTTTTTTTTTATTTTCCGCACATATTGCATATCCTGAGCTCGCGTTTCTTTTTAATCAATATTAAGTAACTCAAATAAACGCTCAATGAATGCGTGGGAAATGCAATCAGGACTGCACCTAGATTGCTTCCTGGTAGATTGATGTATATCGACATTCCGGTATATCGCATAACGAGGCCGTGCTTATGTAAACTTCATGTATAACGTCGAACACAACGCGCGCACCGCGCGATCTTCGTATATATATAAACTAGAAATTCATGCGGCGTTTGTTTAATACCTCGTTTAACATGAAACTCTAGCCGGAATTGAAGATTTATGAAACATCACTCTGTCTCTCTCTCTCTGAGCTCTGCGTACTAACATAAAGCGCATTGCATAAATTCTCGATGACATACAGGTGCACTTGCACTTGCGAGCTTAAATTGCTTCGCGTCTCATCCATAACGTTATCAATATATTCCGTTATTAATTGCTACTCTTGATACTGTCATTATTATTTCTCATTGTTACCACAGTTTATTACATACTTGTCTTGTAATATTTATTATATACTTACGCGCAATTCTCAGTCTCCGCAAACAGAGAAGGATCAAGATCTTTTGAAAATTTATGTGCGTGAGAAAAGATATTTTCGTTCATTTATCATATATACATATACAGGGTGTCTCAGAATTGGTGTAACATGTCTCGTGAAAAAGTAAAACTGAGTCAAAAAGTCCTACACTATTTTGCTAGATTCGGAATAGTTACCGAGATCTTAATTAACAAAGATCAGCGAATAAGCATGCATCGGGTTGTCTTACGCGCGGAAGACAGCTCAGTGCGCTTCGCGCGCTTACGATGTTATCCGTAGCAACATATGGGCGGAGATAATATAACAGCATATACTATAACATATACATATTAAAATATAATCGTGCAAAGCGCACCGGGCTGTTCTACGCGCGTAAGACAGCCCGATGCGCGCTTATTAGCGGATCTTTGTTAATTAAGATCTCGGTAACTATTGCAAATCTAGCAAAATGATATAGGACTTATCGACTCAGTTTTATTCCTTCAACCTGTCTACGAGGGACGTTACACCAATTCTGGGACACCCTGTGTATACATATATACAGAGTGTTTCGTAATTGCCGTCTCACCGCTTGTAGGCAGGTAGAAAGGGTTATTCTAAGACGAAAGGTCCTATACCACTTTGGAAGATTCATAATAATTAACAAAATATTAATTAATAAAGATCCGCTAATCAACGTGCATCCAACGTAAGGACAGCCCAGTCTGTCGCGCCGTAGCGACGAAATGGGAGGAACTAATAGAATAACATGTGCATACATAGACAGCATATAGGCTGCGTTCGAGCAGCGCGCTATCCACGCTATTGTATTCCGTCGCTACGGCGCGACAGACTGGGCTGTCCTCACGCTGGATGCACGCTGATTAGCGGATCTTTATTAATTCATATCTTGTTAATTATTGCGAATCTTCTAAAGTGGTGTAGAACTTTTTGTCTTAGAATAACCTCTTCTTCTTACCTACGAGCGGTGAGAGAGCAATTATGGGACACCTTGTATATATTATATATATATATATATATATATACACAGGGTGTCCCAGAATTGGTGTAACATCTCTCGTAGACAGGTAGAAGGAGTAAAACTGAGTCGATAAGTCCTATATCATTTTGCTAGATTCGGAATAGTTACCGAGATCTTAATTAACAAAGATCAGCGAATAAGCGTTCATCGGGCTGTCTTACGCGCGTAGGACAGCCCGGCGCGCTTCGCACAATTACATTGTAATATATATATGTTATAGTATATGCTTTTATATTAGCTCCTCCCATATGTCGCTATGGGTAACACTGTTAGCGCGCGAAGCGCACTGGGCTGTCTTACGCGCGTAAGACAGCCCGATGCATGCTTATTCGCTGATCTTTGTTAATTAAGATCTCGGTAACTATTG
>NW_018020720.1:370356-414170 GCF_002006095.1 Pseudomyrmex gracilis
TGCATGCTTATTCGCTGATCTTTGTTAATTAAGATCTCGGTAACTATTGCGAATCTAGCAAAATGGTATAGGACATTTTGACTCAGTTTTACTCCTTCTATTTGTTCACGAGAGATGTTACACCAATGCTGGGACACCCTGTATATTGTTTACACTTTATCTTTTATAAAGTAACTTATTTTTTAATCTCTCGGATAAATTTTTACAACACAAACAGAAACTTAAATTGCGGTAGATAAGACAAGGTGAAGATTGTATATTTTTCATTCAACCCTAATATTAAAAAAGTTACCGACACGTGAACATGTTGCGGTAACTCATCTTCTTTTGTGCTGCACTTTGTGAAGAAAGCAAACGCATGGTCGAGCGGACTGAAAATTTATCGGTAAAACAAGCGTACTTAAGTTCGAGACGACGAACTTTAACTGTGTTATGAGTTGAGTACACAGAAGCTGTTTTCGACTCTGTTCAAACAAACTTTATTGTCTGAAACGACCGAGTAACTCGGTATTTATGTAGTTTCTTATTAATAAAATATTTTACACTATAAGCAAAATTATTTGCATTTAACACGGACTAAGAAATTTAAATTTGTTGAATATTATTTAAATTTTTAGCGTTTCCGTTTAACATTTAAATTGTTAATTATTTCGTACGATATTATTAATAATTTTACGTAAACACATTACAAGAAATATATTACATTATTGATGTAATAACATTTGTAATAAAATATGACAAAAACATGCGCGACACATTTAATTAAAATTTGAATTTTCTTCAGGACTTTAGTATGTTAGGTTTTGCGTTCGTATTTATTGTGAAGAAAAAGCAACTTTGAAGCTCTGCCATTAACCATCTTAACTTTGAAAAGTTTTTACTTGCCTCAAGTTTCATTAATTATCGAGAACTTTTGCAGTAACCGTCAGAAGACTAATCCGACACAGATTGTTAATACGATTACTTAATACAAATTTTATTTTCTCTCCATTCTTTTTTTTAATCTCAAAATCGTTGTTATCTCGTATACCGAAACGTTTTCATCATGGCGATACTTCTGATCGTCACAGTCATGTATTTAACAGATATATATCGCGATATCGCACTCACAAAATAATGGGAACACGTAATGCGAGCGTCGACCCACGCGATCTTCAACGATTAATTTTGAAGACGACAGCGATAAAAATACTTCGAGAGCTGTTAGTTTCGACGACGTGTAATTAACACTTACACCGACGCAAAAACAAATATACGCGCGCAACATCACCTGATTCTCGGTAATTTGTAAACAGATGTCGCTGCAATTGCAGATCTAATTGGTTTGGTGGAAGTTTAATTCCTCGGGGAAATCAAGAAAGATGCCGAAATGTGCATGTCAGGTTTCTTATATCATTTAACACCGCGCCGCTCTGAAATCCGATACACCAAGTCGTCACTCTTTTGTCGCTTATTAGCTTTTCACTCTAATTACCTAACCTAACCTAACCTCTAACCTAATTGCTAAGAGCGTGTCTACGTCAGAAGCCTGTCATACAATATACACACGTGCTTCATATTGGATTATGTTTTCCGCGTTCTTTCATATCTCGCATATTTTATTATGTTTATTATTTTACAACACAATACACGTGATATAAATAAAATATCTAAAAATTCAGTTTTACGACACACTTTTGCGCGCTTGTCGCGCAAAAAGCAAATGACAAACATGATTCAGCTTGTTTCAACGAGTATCGATTTTTTTGTTTTTCAGTCATTTATTATTCTTAAGCGGTAAAAGTCTTACGAGGAACAATCATTAATCTTTTTTCGAAAAATCTATATATTGCTTGCGAAATGTCTTTTACGAACAATATCCCGTCGTATGCAATCACAATATCGCTCGCGTTTCTCTCCCGGGTAAAGCTTTTTTGAAAAATCTTTTTGCAAACAGGATGAAAACATACGTGTGTGTGTGCCGAAGTTCGACAGCTTCTTCCTTTCTTACGTCGCATTACGTTGTGATCCCGCTCGTTTTAGGTCCTTCGCCTACGGGAGAAATAAGTTACGATTTACGGGTTTTTGCCCGCAGTAAAGTCTCAACGCGAAATGTTAAAAGTTTAAATTGCATTGGCAATGCACTTTTGGGTAGACGCAAAATCAATTATTCTTTATTCCCGCAAACGTGAAAAAAAATTGCTCGTCTTCCTCTCTCTCTCTCCCTCTTTTTCTGAGGGCTTTGTAAAAGTTACTTCGAAATAGAACAAGTCACCGTGTAAAGGCGCACCTTATCTTGAGCTTCGCGCAGCTTTAATAAACTTTAACTGACTCCAGACGGTAAAATAAAAAAAAATAAAAAAAAAATACATTGATGTAAAAAGTCTAACCTAATCTTCGTTTACGATTGCGCTGCGAATGCGCGGATTCGCTATTACTCTCTGGCTGTATTATGTTAGATAAACGTTTACTCGCTATACAATACCGTAGGAAATGTGGATTGTGTTATCGCAAAAAGCGAAGTTCGTTAAGCTTTATAATTTGTCGTGATTGCTCGATTTTTGCCGAGGTTGAACGAGATAATTACACTTCAAGAGCAAATTTACTCGAGAAAGATTTGTTCAATTGAAAAGACTGAGCTGTTTTTTTTCTTTCTGCGACAAGACAGCGCTGTTACTTTCCACTAGCTGCTTAAAATTAATTTTTTTTTAAACTGAGGAAATATAAATACTGTCATAAGAGTCGTCCGCAAGACATTGTGCGGAAATATGCGTGTATATATACATATATATATATATACATATACATATATATGTATATATATATGTACATATGTACATATATATGTATATATATATGTATATATGTACATATATATGTGTATATATATATTAATTAATTAAAGAATCTTTAAGGCTCCGAAGTTTCCAAACTAATAAATATATATTCGGTCATGAGAGCCGTTCGCTAGGTGTTGTGCGGAAATTATACGTGTATATATACACGTGTACATATATACGTGTACATATATACATGTACATATATACGTGTTGAAAGCCGGAGATTCCAGGTTCGACTCCTGGCCGAGGAGTTTTTTTTGCAATATAAATTTAATTTCAATTAGGGGGGTATTTGGGATCTCTCATATACGAGATGCAAGTATAGCATCCTATATGAATTTTAGAATTGTTATTACAATTCGAATTTCACGTGTAAAAATTTACACGTGAACACGTATATATGTATATATATACACGTATAATTTCCGCACAACATCTAGCGAACGGATCTCATGACCGAATATATATTTATTGTATATATATATATATTTATATATACAGTCGAACCTCGATAACACGAGTTTCAAGGGAAGAGCTAAGATCTTCGAATTGTAGAGATTTCGACTTATCGAAGTTCTTTTCTCCTTTTTGCGGAACAGAAGGAAATGAACAAAATTTTTGTTTCATATAGGTTTTCGAGTTATCGAGAGGTTTGACTGTATATATACGTGTTCACATGTAAATGTTTACATGTGAGTTTTTTGGATTGAAATTTCAATTCTTAAAATCATATAGAATGCTAGATTTGCATCACATATAGAAGAGACCCCGTATACTCTCCTAACTAATTTTAAAATATTGCGAAAAAAATTTAATTAATGTTTTTTTTTTTTTTTTTTTTGTAAAACTGACATTTGATATTGAATATTTTGACCGTCGCGTACTTACTTAAAAAGAGACAGCGATGAATATTCGTAGTACCGCGTAAAATTCATTTTACCGTCCCGAAGAGGGAAAACGACGGCTCGCTATATTACTTGAAAAAGAGCTCCTTTCCGTCTTGTCCATGACAGCGACGATACCGATATTCAGGTAGCGGAAGGAACGTAAAAAAAAAAAAAAAAACGAGCTTAAAGTACGAGAGAGTCATTACCTCGGCTGGGAGATGAGCTGCAGGCGGTTGTCTAAAACTGGCGCGTTATCCTTTTTACGACGACGAGGCGGCGTTTTATTTGACGTGCGAAAACGCAGAGTCTAATACCATTGCTCGCAAACGCTTTTCAATTAATCCCTTATGCTCTTTAATCTCGCGTGATATATCGCTGCCGGGGGTTTGTTTGTTGGCGGCACGTGGTTTATGACATAATAGAGAAGAAGATTGCGCGAATATATACGTATAAGAGCGGTACTTTGACCCCTTCGTGACTAAAATGTTTTAACCGAGCATTCGCGACGGAGAAGACACAGAGAAGGGCGCGGATATGCATGTTTATGGTGCATGATGGACACTTTTGATGGGAAAGTTATAAATTGCGATTTATAGTTTCGAGGTCAGAACCCGATAAGACGTCAACGAAGTCTTTTATCGGGTTCTGACCTCGAAGACGGGAAACACTCTATGAATAAAAAGATGCTTCTTAATTTATCCGCGTCGATCAAATGTCGTCGCGCGTTATTGTTTAATTTTGCGATTGCGGCACTCTTCGTTTCGACTTGACGCGTCTAAAAAGTAGTTGATCTCCATTACGTTTGAAGATAACGAGGATTATACGCGCGGCAATGTATCATTTCTCGTCGTGTTTTCTCGCGATAACAAGAATCAGTGAACTTCATTAAAAGTTTCCCCCCGTCATTAACAACGCGAATCACAGTGAAGTTTTTATCCAAAGTTGATCCGAAGTTAATCCGATTACGAACTCGAATAACGTTAGATAACGTAGAACGATATGTCATACACATTAATATTGACAATAATTTAAATAGATTACACACACGCACACACACGGCGATTTTATCGAATATCATCACATCTCTGTTTCAATAACTAATTGAACATCAAAGTAAATTATTCATTAATTAAATTATAGTTTATCTCTCAGAGCTTTGTCTTGCGAATCAATTACATGTTATTTTGCAAGATTAAAATAATGCAAAACGTGGAACGTAGAATGTTTGCTGTTAAACGCATTGGATTGAGTTTTAAATTCAACATGTGATAACGTTTCACAATATTGCGCGTCGTAAAACAATTAAATGAAAGAAAGAAATTTTTCATCTGTGGTTTTCTCTTTTTAAGTAGTTATCACCACTAAGTAAAATTGAATTTCTTTCTTTTTGCCGAGAGAAACTTCCCTAATTAGCTTACAAACATCTATCGAAAGCTCGCGATTCAAAATAATTAAATAGACGTGGTTTTTCATTTTATTTCAAGTGAAAGTAATCTTGACGTGTAGTTTTTCTTTTTTGTTTGTATATATGCATGTTATAAAAATTCAGTTTATCACTAATTTTTAATAAATATCGAGAAAATTAATATTCGCAATCTCTTTGTTCGACGTTGAATCGCGTTTAATATATTTTCCATAAAATAGAAAAAAATATATATTGAGATGTGTCATCCGGCTATTGTGACATATTTTTTCTAGAAAACTTCTCGTAAAGTTAGGAAAGTTGTTTACTACGATCGATTAAAAAGAAAAACATGAACAATGACGGAAAAGAGGAAATTTCTATTCATTTGGACATGTTTCTCGAGCATCTCGAGGTTAAGTTTTGACGTTTTAATTATCCTATCAAAACCTTGTTTGATTAAATTATCGATACTCTTGAGACGTCGCAAAGTTTTGTTGATCTAAAACTTCCACGAAGTATTTTAATTCAATCTTCCGATAAATTAGCACCGTAGAAATCTTTCGAGAGGATTTTCAATCGATGAAATAATGACACTCAATGGAAAAGCGTTTTGGCTATTTTCTCGATGTTTTTAAAGACACTTTAAGAAAGTTTCCGTTTGAGTATCAAGAACTTCTAAAGAATTTAAAAACCACTTGTGTGTGAGATTTTTAAGATACTTAAAAGAAAAAAAAACAAGTTAAATGTAAGTTCCTCTTTTTAATTTCGCGATTTAATTGAAAAATGCAGAAGTGTAGTTACATTTTTTCATATTATAAATTGCGAATTTTAATAAGAATAAAATGAGACATATAACTGATGATACATTGTTTTAAATATATGTTTGAAATATTCAAAGCGAGGAAATTTATATTCCGACACAATATGCAACCGCGAATCATGATGAATTTCTATAAAACGAAATGAGAATAACAACCATTGTTCGCAACTTACACGCAACAACAGTTTAATATCAAACGTTATGTAAGAATGATTAATTCAAATATAATTTAAACATCGCGGTCGTTGTGTTGTCCGATTTAATTCATATTATTAACAATATTGCGAAGCGTATGCGCTGATGCATGATGTATTTTCAAAACTTTTAATTTGTGTGTGCAACGTGAAATTTGTTTATTGCATAGTGGAGTTACATTCGCGCACATAAAGCATAAAAGCCATACAATTGTTGCATCGAGTTGTGAAATTTGTAAAGTTTTATTACAAGCGCGCGCGTGACTTGCGCATCACGATATACTTACTGTGTTAGAAAAATGGCGATACGTTCTCATCACGCAATTTGTCGTTGACAAATATTTACGTTTAATACGTTGCGCATTTTTAATTTTGTTTGTTTCGCGGCTTGCGCGCTCGTAAAAATGACCTTATTCCATCCTAATAATTTTTTATTTAAAATAAAAGTTTTGACAAATTTACATTTTTTTATCAGTTTGATAAACAATTAAATAAACTAAAATCTACACACACACACACACACACACACACACATTTTTGGACATGCCAATTACATATTGCGACATTTGTAAATTATTTATGCGTTTCACAATCGTGAGATATTTTTGTATAAATAAAGTCCGTACAGAGAAATGAAACACACTGGGTGTAAAGCTCTCGCCGTGCTCTTTATAGCACATGTATCAATATATGAAGTGGGATACAATACCGTGAGAATAGAATAGTGATATCGTCTATTTTCAACGCGAGACGAACTTATCACACACGCACATATTGCATACCGCGCTTTCACGTTTCAAGTCAGATCGTGTTAAGAACCCAGATGTATGGATTTACATAGGTGTCTCAGCACATCCATATGCATGAAATATACACATATATATACATATGTATATAAGCACTTAAATTGCAAAAGTGAAAAAGAGACAGAAGAGAGAGAGAGAGAGAGAGAGAGAGAGAGAGAGAGAGAGAGAGAGAGAGAGAGAGAGAAATAAAAGCTGCGAAGTCGGTGTAAAAATCACATATGAATAGTACGTCGAAATGTTTAATTAAGCTTCTGAAGTTAAACGCCAGTACAGACAGCTGTCGATGAACGCGACGTGAATACTCAATGAAGAGAACGAATGCGAAAGAGATCAAGTACGCGTAAGATATAAGTGTGTGCAATTCAATCATCGATATATGGTAGATACATATTTTATTATCCTTGATACACATGTTACAGTAGCTACCGACAATGCGTAGAATGATAAAGAAGTGCTTTGTGTGTGTGTGTGTGTATGTGTGTGCGTGTTGTGTTCTTGTTTTTATGATATCAGGAAATTAGATAGCAGCGAGAAAATTTATACTTGAGTCATGATGGTTCTTGTACGACTGTCGCGTGACTGAAATAATTGGAGAATTTCGTTTCTTACGAAATCTTCTTTTGTACAAGAATATAAAAACAATCGCAGAGATTAGAGAAGCAATTTGCTGACTTAATGATTTTGCTTGGATTTTGCTCAAACAAATCGAATCAAATATCATTCGTTGAATGAAAAAAACCGTCGACATTTCTTGTTTTTCTTTTTTTTTTGTATTCATTAGTCTCTAGTTTTGTTTCTGTGACAAGATGAGAGAGATAGAGAGAGAGCGCGGCGCAAGTTGCGAACGCAAGCTGAGTCGCGCAATTTAAAGCAGTTAACGTTGGAGTTACAGCAACTTTGTAAGTGACAGCACTTGCGTCTGCATCACGTGAGATCGTCGAACATGCTGCAGTGTTTTCTCGACAACACGTCACGAACGCATACAAACACATTTGAATGAATGGCACTCGTGGCAAAATTGCATGCAACATGATCATTTTCGTTATACTGACGGGGACGGCTCGTACAAGCCGCTTTAGGAGACGGGAAAGGAGGAAGATGTTCTTATCGCGAAACTTCTTGAAGTTATTTTCGAACGCAATTCCTCCGCGAGTTTAATACGTACATGTATTCGCGATTAAAATCACTCGCGAGTTCTGGGAAAAAAGCATCGTTATAGTTCTTTCATCGTATCAATGATTGTCGTCATTCCTGGTAAACCTGGCACGAAAGACTTTCTTGAAGGTCTCTCTCGCTATAAATAGTGACAATAACATGATTGCAGATGTTTATCCCGACACGTAGGAAACTTCGACGCACGTAAAATATATGTATATATACTAGATTTGTTACAGATCTTATCGCATTCTTCCTTTCGATTCTCTGTTCACACGCTCGCAAGACTTGGAAAAGTAATGCGTAGCAACATGTAAATTGAAACTCGAAAAAGCCGTTTGATATGTAAATTTTTTCAGTCGTGATAATGTAGAAAAATACAAATAATAATCATTTAACTGAAATTAATATCGTCTCAGAATTTCAAAGTTTTATGTTATTTCTTATATTTATTTATTTATTTGTCACAAATTCACCGATTCCGCGCCTACAATAATGTGAGATTCAGTCTTTTCAATGAGTTTCTCGGAAAGTTTATTTATGGAAAACTCTACTGCTTGATTGTTAATTTTATTTTCTCATTTTTTTAGTTTGCAAAAACTTTATTTCAAATTAATTAAAACATCTCTCCTTCCTGTTAAAACATTAAAATGTTTCGAGGTATCGCGCGCGCACGCGCACGCACAGACATTTTTTTAACCGTAACGCACAATAACGCTCTGAGAACATGTAAAATTAAAAGTGCATCATGTACAACTATAGTTAATTATGAATCGGTCGCTGTTCACACGCTCTTCCAAACTTGCGCATTGTAAAAAATCGCGCGTGTATTCTACATCCGAGCGACCATTAACGCAAATTGAGAAAACTCAAAATCGCGGAGAAACATTTCCGGAATGGACCATGAAAAATGGCTGATTTTGAAATCCAGGACGCGATCATCTCCGGCAAAAAAAAGCCAGATTAATCTCAGCGGATTACAAACGCGAAGTGTAGAGTATCTCATGTACCGTCGCCATGACGACGCGAGAGTTGGCTATAGTAGCATTGCGCACGAGTTATGATATACGCAAAATCCACCGGGAGTTAGTTTATTCCAGCCACGTTTCTGGATGCGTCGTTGGTTGGTTATGATTCAATAGAACCAACGACGCACGAATTCATCTTACAATTTGTATACACACACACACACACACACACACACACACACATTTTTAGTTAGCGTGATATGTACAACGTGGGGATAATCCGAATAATACGCGAAGAAAGAATTAGGGTCTGATCTCCTTTTAATCCGGCGATTAATGACCACTGCTGCGCGAGAGATAAGTACAAAATTCATTCTCGACTCAATAAAAGATTTCTTTGACGCTAAAATCTTTTTTACTCAGATTTTTAATTTGTAGAAAATGTAATTTAAAAAAAAAGGGAAAACTCTGTGTCCATTGAGAAATAAGTCTCAAACAAAAATGTTGGCAAATGTTTCTGTAGATAATTTGAGGATTTAAGGTTTTTTTGTTTTTAATTTTTTCCGTATATATACAAAAGATTTACGGAAAGAGATTTTCTTCAAAAATTTTTCTCAAGGTTGGGATTAAAATATTAACTAAATTGTTACAAGAAACTTGTAAGAAAAGGATTTAAAAGAAGAATCTCTTTTCTAAAGAAATGAGACTTTTTTATCTATTGTCTTCTTTTTGAAACCAGATTGCAAAGCTTCTGTTTGTTTCGCATAAACGGTTTCTCGTCTCAATCCGAAATGTAAGCGACTGCTCAGTGCGAGGTGAGAGACGAAGGAAGCATTATACGTGTGTACATTTCCTCATTAAATTGTCGGGCACACAAACCAAGTTGGTTCTCTCGAAGCGGTATATTTGAGGGGGCTTATCTTACAACTCAAACATAGCGTGAACTTCACACGTCAAACTCCCAATTGTAGGTAATGTGACAAGATTGTCAACGCGTTGTTTTTTAGCAAAGCAATTTTGACGTTTATATAAAAACTGAAAGTAACAAACTTTTTGAGCTTCTTGTATTTTTTTTTTCAATACAAACATATATTGTGCAAATTTTCAAATTTGAACAAAAAAAAATAACGAAAGTCGAAAAGAAGTTATAAATCAGCTATCAATTTTTTTGTCGTAAAAAATTGATCATTTACACAACAAGTTGAATTATACCCAGTAAAAAATTTTTCATATATACTTATACACAAATTAGAATTATTGTATCTAATTATCCAAATTTATATGCCGAATATGTCCATACAATTTTATACACGGAGAATTTTTTTTTTTTAAAGAATGGCTTCAGAGATATTCTATATCAAATTACAAAATAACTCTATTGGTATCATGTTAGATACAAAAAATTATATAAAATTATATAAAACTATATTTTTACTATATTTTAAAAAATTTTTTGATATATAATCAAAATTTGATATATAATCATATATNCTTATACACAAATTAAAATTATTATATCTAATTATCCAAATTTATATGCCGAATATGTCCATACAATTTTATACACGGAGAATTTTTTTTTTTAAAAGAATGGCTTCAGAGATATTCCATATCAAATTACAAAATAACTCTATTGGTATCATGTTAGATACAAAAAATTATATAAAATTATATAAAATTATATAAAACTATATTTTTACTATATTTTAAAAAATTTTTTGATATATAATCAAAATTTGATATATAATCATATATNCTTATACACAAATTAAAATTATTATATCTAATTATCCAAATTTATATGCCGAATATGTCCATACAATTTTATACACGGAGAATTTTTTACCAGGTAAATGTTTGAAAATAACTGACACAAGAAAAGAGACAAAACATTCACGCCCACTTTATATTACGACATGATAATAGAGTGGGTCTTATCTCCGGGATGTACGTTGCTTGTTTGTCGTTGACGTCATAGTTTCCTCTCACTGTCTGTTTGANGAATAAATCACTTTTGCATTCCTATGAGAGCGCGCTGAGGAAGTTNATAAAATTTCCGCCGTGTGGAAAAAGCGATACGACAGTACGAAGTTGTTAGCAGACGTTAGCAAAGTGCGCGACATGCCTCAACGTTGCCTGGACTTATTTTTGTTTCACAGACAATTCATAATTGGAACAACATAGCGAACAATTTTTTAAAAATAAAAAATTTCTATATATCTATTTACGTTGACTATGTTTGAAGCTCCGTAGTGATAAAAATTTATCACGCTTGTGCAATTTACGCGATCGATAAAAGTTCTATAAAAGTTCTCTACGTAATTTTCCATTTTCTTTTAATCACATTCATCGACTGACATGAAGAATTTGTAGTCTAAATAAGAATTTTTTCCACGTGCACGGCACGTGATCGATATCGAGGTGAAAGTATTATGTTTGCAAACTGACGTTCGCTCCAGAGTTTTTAAAAATAGTTTTTAATATTTGTTACAGTCACACGGATGTGCGCGCCTTATATGTACACACGCATGTATAAATGTTTAAAACAAAAAAATACTTTGAACTGCAATGCTGACTATTTCGCAATAGTAATTAAATTTTGTGATATAATAATATATTTTTTCACTCTAAAAAGCAGAGAATTTGCAAACATTTATTTCAGTGTTGCAGTAAACAAAATGATAAAGTATTATTTGCATCATATTGAATGTGTCATCTATTTACAAATCGTATAGATTACACCATATCATTATTAATATTAAAAAATATTGCAATATACAATAACAAATCAATAGAAATTTTATTTAATTATTCCAAATTATTTAATACGTCTTTCTCTCTCTCTACCGAGATACTTACAAAAATAAAATACGTACAAAAATAAAAATAAAAAATTGGAGTTCCCTTTCCTTCATTTTTGCTTATAAATCGTTTGGCTACAGAAATTATCGGATTAACATTATTCGATCGGACAAAATCTCTGATCTCTGACAAAATTGCCGATGTCAAGGTACGTGAGTGAGAATATATTTTGCATCACGTTTGAGAACACGGTCTAATGTTTTCCCTCGTCACGTTTTCCCTTCTATACCGTTTGCTTCCCTACGGAAGCTGACGTTCGCGTTGACTGATATGCCTGACGGGCAATATCAGTACCTACGTTTCGTCACGCGTACAGCACATATTGACCTGCACGTATTGCAGATATCGAAATATGATTTGCGAAACGAGCTTCATAATTGCAGCATGAGTCACTTCGATGCCTCGAGCATCAAAATATCAAACGGAATTAGTTTGTATTTTCAATGTATAATATATACGTAGTGGTCTACAATTATCACTACTCATTACTGCGGATACTGACGGGATAGTATCAAAAGCATATAAATCCATATACATTGTTTGGGGAAATAATGTAGTTTAATTTCTGTTTAATGTCTTGAAACAAACCGCGTCTACTTTTCTTACATTTATTTTCGAACAAGCTTCTTCATTTTCAAACAGAGGAGTTTGATTTTCTATATACAGGGTGTCCAAACTGAGAAGAGTCCTGAACCATTTTTTTCTATTCTACATATAATAAAGGAGTAATTATTGAATAAATCAAGCCAATCAGCGCCGATCTTTAGCCGGGCGCACGCCAGTGCTCACGCACACCAGGCGCGTGGTTCACTGACACGCGTTCGGCTAAAGATCGGCGCTGATTGGCGCCAACTTGCCTGCGAGAAATTTTACACTAATTGTCGGACACCTTGTAAATATTCCGGGATTGTTCTTATTAATTTGTTAATCAAAAATTATTACAAATTTGCGCGATTTTACACTCCCGATCGTTTCTCTTCGAGGATTTAAGAATTCACTTACTGGCCGTTAGGCTCAAATCGGCTTCACGACAGCACACCCTAAACCGATTATGTACACCTACACTACTACCACGTCGGTAAATAGCCAGAAGCGTTTTGCATAAGACTAGCAGCGAGTAGACGTGCCGCCCCTAAATGTCAAACAGCCCTATCAAATCCTAAAGTAGAGAGAAAAATTCTCTCGAAAATTCTTCAGACGTGTCTTTTGTTTCACTTTCTTGAAACTGGACGTACACTTTCGCGCGCGTAACGTAATCAAAATACTTACATATCTCTTGCGCGCGCCTTTCGTCGAATTATTGTCACAATATTATCAATAGACACTCCCGGCAACAACATTCTTTTCCGCGTGCAATATCTCTGTTTTAAACACGATTGCATAAATGCGTTCTTCGGAGAGTTCGACTCGCTTCTTATCAATTTTCAAATCACGCATGAAAGAAACTAACGATATTACACTGTGATCGTTAATGACTTTCTGACGTGACGTTGTTAATCAGAGACCATTCTGCTCGATATATATCGCGTCTTATTTTTTTTTTTTTTTTTTTTGTTTCCAACGAGCAGACCTTCAGACTTTGAGAAAGGTGTACGTCTGTAATTACGACCGGTCGATCCGCGCTTCTGGCTTCTCGCAACGGCTAATTTAAAAACAGTCGCCTCTCTAATTACTATATATCTGTCAATCGCGCGTATTACAAAGAAAGAGGAAAGGGAGAGACGAAGGTGCGAGCGAAAGAAAGAGGCGTATTTATCGGAGAGACGAGACGCTATCGGGGAAAGTCGCTCGTTTTAATTGCATCGCTCGAATATCGAACGTTCTCGAGTAAATGGCGATAAGAGTGGTAACGTCTAATTTTATGTCTCAGTGTTGCCGTTAACACTTACGAATGAGAAAATAATATCATCACCGAGAGCGTCTCTCAGTTGCGCGAGATATGTAAATGTCTAATACGAAACAAATGAAAGCCAGATTAGACGAGAAATCGACGAGTTCCCGAAGTATAATATATCCGAGAAATTAAAACAAATTTCTTCGTCACGCGCTGTGCGAGAAAATTATTGCCAGTAACGAGAGAATAAAAAAAAAAAAAAAAATAAATAAATAAAAACGCGAATTAGGAATATTGATCAAAAAGTTTTTACAACTGAGAAAAAGTCGTTACAACGAACGAACCCCCGTATTGATATAAAATATTTGCTGACTGGTCAAAAACAAAAAAAAAGAGCAAGTTCTAAAAAATAACAAAATATACCGTTCATCCGTGATAAATTTCTGAAAAGACGTCACATGAAAAAATGACGACACAACAAGCGTCGGCTATCAAAAACCGAGCGTTTTCTGGAAAGGGATGTTCAATTATTTTTCAGGGATGAAATACCATCAATCAGTCAAGAGCTAACGTATAGAGGCACAATATATCACTTCGAGAGATCCCGACACGACGTATTGCGGGGACACTTCACAGTTAAGGGAAAAGGTCAACTTAGCAGAGCGTGTCCGCGTCTCGGATTAATGTAATCCGCGTTCGGTCTAAAGGGAATATTCTTTCCACATTTCTATCTCGCTTTTTTCTCGGATTAAAAGGAAAAACACATGCACAATCTCGACCGATCAAATTCGACGTTCAATTACGAGCAGCGCACGTTATTGTTGCAAACGTTCGCGTTTTTTTTATATACGATCGGTCCTCAACAAGAAGATTCGCGACGAATTTTTGATTATCCTATTCGTGTTTTTTATGCTAAAGAAAATAAACAAAATTACACCATCAGTTTTATGTGTGCGAGGTAAAAAAAATATTGGCTTTTAAATTTCTTTGTGTGTAAAAGATATGAAAACGTAAAGTGGCGGCGAGGAGGTTTGGTAGCGCGTTGAAAAAATTGCTCGTAAAAAACAAACATATTGGTTTTTCCCCCTTTCTTGGTTGATTCCATTGTTATCGCGTTTTCTGTAGTAATAATGAAGCAGAAATTCGATAGCCACATTGTTACGCCCAACGCTCTAATAGGAAACGAAATATTATCAAACGCATTTCGATTGCTATTCCTTTCAACGAGATGACGGAAGCGTGTAATGGCTCTTCCATATCTTGATTCCAACCGATTGGTTGACATTTCATGCTCGCATACAAATCGGAAATCACTATATATACGGTGAGGGCGCATGGTGTGTGTGTGTGTGCGCGCACGCCAACTGATTAGATGCTCCAATAAAGATGAAAATCCCGAACAGCAGGTGAACGTGGATCGTGCGCGATGAGACGCTGGTATCGCACATCCGCTTTAAAATGTCGCATATCATATAACGAAAATGTACGATTTTTTGTTTTACATTTAAAATCAAATACGAATGTTTCTATTTTGCCAAACCGTGAAACGCGTATATACTTTGTTTTTTGTGTTATTTTGTTTCAAAACAACAAGAAATATATATTTATAATTATTATTAATTATTACTTGTCCTCGTTTGCAAAAAAAAAACAAATACAGAGAAACATTTGAAACGTTCGGAAAAGTTCCCAATTAAAAATGTTTCTGATATTTCGAATATAACGAAAGAGAAATAAATAAGCAATATTCTGATTTGTTGTATAAAAGTTTATTTATATCTCTACCAATAATATATGTCAAACATTATTTATTTACATTTTAACAATACGTTAAAAAATAATAAAATTGTCGACAAAACACGCGAGACTCACGGAACCAAAGTTTGCGCTATGGTGAACGTGCGGTTATACACCGTTATAACTTTTGAGGTAAAAACAAAATGGCAGATACGTTGCGCAATAATGTGTTTTACGTAATGGGAATTTATTGCACGGAAACAAACGAAGTTGTGTGTTCGTTATTGCGACGACGGGGGGACATCGTCGTTGCGGAACATCGCGCAAAATGTTCCGAGCGTCTCGACGCAGAAACAATTATTACGAACGTGTGAATTTCTCGCGGTCACGAAAACGCAATTTATATTCCACCGTAATTCAAAAAGAGACGCACGGACTCTTATATACATATATTCTCTCTTGGAAAGCGGTCGCTTGTGCGGGAGACAATGCGAGATTTATTTTCGCGATCTCGCGGTGGTTTTCCACCGTCGGCTAAAATCCTTCGCACTTATCAGCATTAAATGATCCGTAAAGTACCGTAAGTGACACTTGGAGAATTAACAAATCTGTCGTGGAAGCGTAAAAAGCTTGTTGTTTATATCGCAAGACAGCGAAAAGAATTAAAGACGCGCAAAGTTTTATAATGTCTATATAAAGGAACGTAATATGTTTCATAATGTGTTTCATAATGTTATATATAAGTAAAAACATAATATATAAAGTATGATTAAACGAGTAAAAAATAATAAAGTTTATAACAACAAAATATATTGCGAGGTAAACACATCGATTTCTCGCACGTGTATTTTTCCACTTGATTGAAAGTAATTTAATTATAAATGCAATCAAAAAAAAAATTGAAAGTTTGCGAACAAAACAAGATATAAGTTTGAGTTGTTTACCGCGCAGTTTGTTTATTTTCGTTGCGGCGACGCGGGATTATTACATATAAACGTACCGCGCTACGCGAAGTACGTTTATAAGCGGGTCCATTAATCAGAAATGCGTCGCTCTTATCTTGTTGCAAGATAGTGTTGAACGTCAATTATCGTTTCCACTGTGCGGCGCTCGTGTTACTGCCGCGTCGAATGCTCGTATGAGGCAGTAATGAGCGTCTCGCGATCGATACGCACGGATCGGAATGAATCGATTTGTATATCGGCCATCAATCTGCGTGTTTATCGGCCGTACACACGTAGAATTATTATTATAGAGTAATTATAATACTACGTTATAGAGTAATTGCAACTCGACTACTTGCGACTGTTTGTAACATTTGTCTTAACAAATTATGAAAAAATTTCTTGTATTATTCATCTCGATGAAATCGTTAGAAAAATTAAACTTTTTCGAAGATTTATTTGTGCGCAATATAGTAAAATATCTGCGGAATATATAAATGTTAAATGAGAAAACTTTCTGATTTAGAGAGAACGGATACAACACCCCGTGAGAAACTCTCCTAAAAGAGATTCCGGTCTCGGGTGCGACGAGACGTAAAATCTAAAGATAATAAATCGAGCAGCCATAAGTTACAACAGATGTTCGCGGTTAATTTTCAGATCTCGCAACGTTATCGTTAAGTTAGCGAAGTACATAATACGATCGTGTTATATATAGCGACTGTTCCGGTCAAAAGTTTGGTTTCTCTCGGCGAATCGTGGCGAGAGAATCTGTGTCACGTAACCGTTTTATTATCATCATGTTTTATTAGGGGTTTCGCGTTTCTATATCTCTATCTCTCTATTAATGACTCTCCCACGTCTTTTACATTTTCATTAAATATTAGTGATTGCACAAAGTTGGTAAATAACTTGTCACCGAAGTTTATATATTGCGATTTAGATGTAACGCGGTTTTGTTAAGAGAGATCCAACGGATGATTCATGACAAGGGGAAGAAAAACACAACACATGAAAAAAAGCACGTATTGCACTGACCTACTTAAATCATGGATAGTTCGTTGATTACTCGTTTCCATTCGATATCCATTCGAAACCGTACGTAATTTCGAAACGAATTCCTGTATCAGGCGTTTTGTTGAAATACGCGACATGACAAAGATGAAACGAAGAATTTAATTTGCATTCTCTACGTGATGAAAAAAAAAAAAAAAAAAAAAAGAAAAAAAAATTACCCTAGGATTTCATTTCACGGTAATGTCAAAATTCGCGTGTATAAATGTCAAAGCTGTTCTTTAAGTAGATGTTTTCATATGCTTTTTAGACGGAAAGTAAATTAAACGAGTTGTGTGCGAATTGAGCGGAGAGGAATGTTTGTATTTGTTTAAATTGCATATATAAACGTAACACGTAAAATACATTAAAGTGCAATGAAAACATATATAAACACACATGTGGAAAAAACAAGAAAGACGGAAAAGAAAACGGCGGAGCCGGGAACATTTTTTAAAACTGTGTGTTTGCAGTTGGAACATAAAGTTATACACACACAGTCGTATTCCGTGAATACATTCAGACTTACACACGCCGTTACGCAGCAGTCGAATGTAGGAAATGTCTTTGGCGAGCGCGTGCATTTTACGAGATTTCGTTTGTACGACGTTTTATGATGTAAAACCAAATGATGCAAGCGAAGATAAAACGATCTGAATTTTTGTGTAACTGTAGCAAGTATATATACTTAAAGTATATTATATAAAGTATATTATGTAAAGTCCATTGCGACATTCACCGTATTTTATGAGAGAAACTTTTTCTTTGGGGTTTAATTTATTTTCACTGATAATAAATAAGATTACAAAGTTATTTTGTGAACAAATACATCTGGTGAAGATGTATCTGGTAAACAAATTTTTTTTTAATTACTTTTATAGCAATCTAAAAATTCGGCTTTTTCTTGCGCAGTAACGCTGAAAACTTTTATAGAAGAAAGACGAAACATTGAAGAAAAAGCGATTTGTACATATTTACGTATCAACGAAAAAACATACAAATATAAATTTGCACTGTTTTAGTTCGAGCGCTCATTAACTAGAATCTGTGATGATCAAACGTCGGCTATTGATCCGAGTAAGTGAAGCTCTTATTCGGATCGATGGTAAATGTGTTCTCGATCTTTGTCAAAGAGAGAGAGAGAGAGAGAGAGAGATTGAGAGAGAACCAAGCACGTAACTACTGTGCTTCGCTATTCCGTTTATCGATGTACAAACATACGCGGCGGACATTACTAATCGAGTATTTGGTAAACATTTAACATAGAACGCGATTGCGATTAATATTTCTTCACTCAATCGGTAGTTTCCCCGCGACTCTCTTTCCTCGATGTCGACCGGTCTTAAAATCCCTCGTGTTTTTTCGTGGGAGCACTGTCCGCATTTTTTTTTTTACTACTGAAATCATCTCTCTCGGGTCGTAAACACGCGAATGTCGAGAGAATAAGAAAACGAATGACCGCGCGTGCATATGTTGGCTCGCTACTATAAAAGTTAGGAAACTATAAACACTGCGTTCTCTTCAAGTAAACCATGGAAATGGGTTCGTAAATAGAAGTACACACGTACAAGGAGACCGCTATCATGTTTCCCATATAACCTATATAACGTAAAAGTATCATTACTTCATTTGTTTTTTATTTCTTTTATGATACTCTAAAGAAACATCTGAAAACAAACCGAGTTTCTCAACAATATTTTTGATTAAAATGAGAACTTGTGCGTATAACATAAAATGTACACAAAGTAACAGACAAATGTGTGCGTAATTCAAATTCATTTTACTTCCATCAACACCGAAAGTGTTTAGTTTACATCTTACGTAGAAACAACTTTTTTTTTATATATACAACTTTCATATATATATATATACGTAGTTTTCCGCACAACATCCCGCGATCGGCTCGGATGACCGTAAATATATTTCTTAGTTTAGTAACTTATCGAGCTTCAATAGGATTTAATTGTTAAAACTTTTTTTCTACAAATTATAAAATTTACAAAATAATTACGACCAAGTGTCTTGTGAAAGGTGATTGCACGGAGCGCGAGTTCGATTCTCGATCAAAATGTTTTCTTTGCACTTAAATTTTAAATTATATAAGCGGAAAAAAATACGTTTGTTTTATGAGATGCATAAAATAAGAATGTGATGTAGATTTTCGAATTGATTCGCTTTTTAATTTGCAGTACTTTACACGTTAAAAAGTAATTAGCACGTACATTCGTTATGTAGCTCTTAATGGCCGTATTTTATTCTTTTATTATATATTTGCACAAATTTATATTATATTACATAATAACTGCGCGCAATAACCCCGTGTGGATTGGGAAATTGTAAAAATGAACTGTTCAACTATTTTCAATGGTATTAAAGTGTGTTTAAACTTTAATCAAATATTTATAACTATATACAATAATAGAGTAGACAGTATAGGTTGTGTTGAAGATGAATCACAATGTTTCAAGTCTAATAATAACAAAGTTACAATAATTCGTGCTTGAGTACGCACAATTTCCCCACAGTTTCCCTAATTGTTACAATTTCACTATTCTTACACACACACCGTTATTATTAATATATTAATTCTATAAACTTTATTTCATTTTTTTTCTAACGTACGTCGCAAAATTTATTTAAAATGCTTCTGTTTGTGATGATCTATCAGATGACCAAATGTGAGATATTTTGTTTTAGACTTACATATATCACATCTAAACATGTTTGACGTCATACATTTGTGAACATTTTCATGACATTTGTATTCGTATTGTGAATACAAATCTTTATCACATATCTTAATAAAATGAGACAGTAAAGATTATTAACACGCTATATATTATTTTGCTACTTGGTTTCATACATATTTTAAAAAACTTACCACGCAATAGTTGCCGATATAGAGATGCATTTTTGTCACATGCTTTTTTAGACACTGAAGAAAGTAAGATGTGTATTCACATTTATTACACGCGTATGTAGTTTTTGTATGACAATTATAATAATGTTGTATCATGGATATTTCATTTTCGCAAACGGCATCACACATCTGAAGAAGAATTATATATACATACACCTGTGATCTTAAAAATCGATTTATATTTTGTTTAAAAATAGTTTTAGTAGAGAAAACATCTTACTATGCATTGATACTGCCTGTCATTACTTGTAGGTTCATCCATCATGTCAGTACTTGTGGATGTCATTTCTGCTTTATATCACGACGATAAAAAAACACAATGTAACGTTACTGTGTAATCGATTTAATGTTTGTTGCACTTTCCTTAAAAATTATCTATATTTCTGTTATAGAAAATCTTGTGCCGAGAGATAGAAAATCAAAGTGTAGCTATGTGAAGTCAAATAGCAACTGAGAATTCGAATTTGACATTGCTGTGAAAGCAAAGTAACACGTAAACAAGAGACGTAATTGAGCGATCATATTTATATTTTCACACGAGCCGTATAACATTGACGTGCGTTATGAATTTGAAATATTGTAACAGAAATGTGTTGTCACACTCTTATACTTTTTCTAAAATTTATTACAATTATGTATTTTGTATGTATGTTATAAAGACTGTATTTTAATATGTTTAATCCTTTTCGCGATTGAATAATTTAATATAATAATGTGCATTTAATTTCCGTGTTAAATAAACCGTAAGTCTAAAGCAGTGCGCGCGGATGTAGTTACACATTTCTTCGATTTCTTAAGAGCTACGTTTCTTGCTTTCTTTTTAATGTCCACATCTCAGTGACAGTCCGTAAAACTGTAAGTCCGTACTTTATCATCGGTAATATAATGCTCAGATACGATGCTGCTTTCGAATCGGAACTACCCGTCGGCAATAGTATTCACTTAAATGAAAACGTGGAAAACTATTGTTACACGATAAGAATGTAATATACATGCACATTCTGAATTACACAATTAACGTCAATTGTAAAAAAATGTAATTAGAAAAAATATTCTATTACAAATGTTTAAATATGTACATAATATTACGGTACTTTTGAAATAGCTACAGTGCTCACTGAACTTTTAATATGAAAATTATTTCAACAATACTAGTACTATTTTATTTATTTTACTTAACATATATCCAACGACAAAGCTTCAAGATCAAATGATTTTTCCAGCGGCTTCAGTATTATGGCTATATAACCATTTTTATGCAATTTGTTAATCGATTATTTTAAATTTCCACAAATATAACACACACGATATCGACTCAGGTATCTTTTATATTATTTTGAGAAATTGTTGAATTGATTTAAAATGTATTTATCATTAAAATTACAACCTCACTTATAGTCGTGCTACAATGAGTTGTTTTAATACTACTTTAAATAATGATATACTATTATAAAATATGTTAAAATTGTCTTTATATGTATCTTATATGCGCACAATTTATGTAAAAAGTAATTTATGTAAATATATACATGTATAATTTCGTATAATCAGAAGTTTTTTTACAAAAATAAAATGAGACTATGTAATAAAATTCTTTTGTGTAAGAAAAGCAATATTTTCTATGTATAAGCTTTAAGAATATACATTAACTAAATTTATATACATGTATATATATTTATATATATATTTATGTAAATATACAGGGTGTCCCAGAATTGGTTTAACATCTCTCGTAGACAGGTAGAAGGAATAAAACTGAGGTGAAAAGTCCTATACCATTTTGCTAGATTCGCAATAGTTACNAATATAACAGCATATACTATAACATATACATATTAAAATGTAATTGTGTGAAGCGCGCCGGGCTGTCCTACGCGCGTAAGACAGCCTGATGCACGCTTATTCGCGGATTTTTGTTACTTAAAATCTCGGTAACTATTGCGAATCTAGCAAAATGGTTCAGGACTTTTCACCTCAGTTTTATTCCTTCTACCTGTCTACGAGAGATGTTAAACCAATTCTGGGACACCCTGTATATATATACTCTTAAATATATATAACATATTAAAATATAAAAGTAATATAATATTGTACAGAAGAGTGCGCCACATCGTGCCGTGTCGGGGGAAGTATTTCTTGAATATTTCTCTTCCGGCTGCTTCTTTTACCGCGCGCCGTTCTCCTTCGGTCTCTGCCAGCGGTTCGAGATCGAAGGAGTATGATACGGTAGTAGGAGCAACCGGAAGAGAGAGAAATACTTCCTCTGACGCGGCTCGATACGGTGCACTTCTCTGTATATTGTCCGCACGTCGTCAAAGAATTTACTGCATGCAATAATAAAATCTATAAAGTTTTCTAAACCATATTAAACTTTGTACTTAAAATCTGAATAAGTTTTACATATAAGCATGCATGTGCCACGATATAACTCTACGAACAATTTTCATGTTTATATTTGCATTACTACACATACTACTGTACATATTGCTCTCCATATTGAGTTACATTTAAAGAATTACGTTAGAAAGAAAATAATCATATTGTTCATAACATATTTGACAATCGCGAATAGCTGTAGCGAATTAACAGGTCAATGTACATCCTCCTTCTCTTCTTCGTTATAATTGGAAGATAATTAGGAATTTCGGCTTTGAAAGTCAAGATATGCTGAATTACATTGTAAACATTGTTGTATTGCACCGCCGCACTTAAATGAACGAAAAGTACATGAGAAACAAAAAAATCATAAAGTGATCGGTTTAGTCGTTCTTGAAATATTGCGCCCCGTGAAAATTTTCCCACTTCTCAATTACGTGAATTTCGCCTGTAATAGGCACTACCGTGCCTCTTGATGTAATAATATAATTAAACGAGAAAGAGAAAAAAGCCCCAAAAAAATGCTTAAATTGTCACTCCCTACGTATAATTACATGAGTGTCACCTACGGGATTTTCAGTTTTGCTTATAGCATAGTGATACTTAGAAAGTCATGTTCTTTATGGTCACCAAATATTAAAAAAAAAATATTCATAAGTAAAGTAAAAATTTTTAACCGAAAGATCCCTTAACTAGAGAAACTATATGAAGCTTTCAACTTTTAAACTGCTCTCTTCTAAAATTTACGTTTTGGAGTTACGGGATTATTACGTAGGGAGTGACGAAATTATCTTATTTTTAGTCGGTTGCTAATTTGTGTTATAAACATTTATGTTATTGCATAGTTTTCTTATGAAAAATCTTTTAACTTTTTAAAAAGCTTTTTTAACTTTGCAAGAAACGTTTGGTAAACGTTGTTGCTATATAGCGCACACGCGTATCATTAAACATTTTTGCCAACTCGATTGGAGCAAAGAAAGATACCAAATTCACGATTATGATTAACAATTTTCAATATTTTCAGAGCTAGTAAGCGCACAGATAGTTTTGTCTCACTGTGAATTTATTGCATTTTATTGTCACGCTTCAGTGTCTTTGAAGTTTATTTGGATATGGATATATAAAACATATATGGATATGTGCATATATGAAACATCTGATATAACAATTTAGTTAGTGTGCTTCAATATTCGATTTTCAACCAGTGTCTATTTTCAATAAATAACTTATTTAGTATTCTATCGTCAGAGTGCTTATATTGATCTCCGGCACGATGTCATATCGTTTGATTACAGAAAAAAGCGAATATAAATTATTCCGTGTCCGTCGCGACATGGCGCTAGCTATTTTTTTTTTCTTTTTTCCAAACATATTTCAATCTTTCTGTATTGCATTCGCAGAATTGTATCAGGAATATATATTTCTTGTGCTATTTGATATTCAAAGGAAATTATTATTTTAATGAATATTACACTCTCTTTTTATATGTAGAATTATATGAAATTGTTCATACACACATTTGTATTTCCATCATATACATGTATATCTTTATCAATTTTTATCACACATTCTACATTTTATATATAATCAAAATCAATGGAAATATTGACAGTGAATGAGATATATAAGTTGTAAACGATATTTTCATGAAGTGAATATTCGATAACACAATACATTTGAATTAAAAACATTTACATTACTTTAAAGATTATTAACTATTTTATTATAATTCTCATTTATTACTTATCATGCAATGTTTCAGAATCTCACGATAAAAAGAAAAACATGAAAGAGAACTTTCAATGACGGAAAAACGCTTTTTCTGGAAATACAATTCGGTCTGCGATACACGTGCGTTTATTGAATTTCATTTTTATGCGTCATGCTGGTCCATCGACTCGTCTCGTCCACGAAAAATTTTCGATGGTACCTTGTCGAAAGTGTAATTTTCCATAGGTCATCGCGAGACGGAAATCAATCTCGAAATTGTTCCGAGAAGAGCGACAAAATAAAATTGATTCTCTCCGACAACAATAGGCGAACAGAAAAAAAAAGAAAAAATAAGTACACACACACACACATTGCTTTCTATGGCAATACTCAAGATACGTAAGAAAACAAACTTTTCAACGCACCGCAAACTTTCTCGATCAATACACTGTAGTTCAAAATTAACGATTTCATAAATAAACAATAAATTTTTGGTATACTTGCAATTTTTGGTATACTTGCAATTTTTGGTATACTTGCACTTTTTCCCGTTTATATATTAGCAAAATTCTCATCGTGGAAATAATATAATTGTTAAGTGTTTAAATTTTACATAGCTTTTTTCACATAAACAATTATATTTATCGAACAATAAATTCTGTTGTCAATTTTATTATATTTGTAACTTACTTAAATATATGTGCAAAATACACATAATGTACTTATTATCAACATAACATAACGTTACAAAAATAGCGTGCACGCAAGTGTCAACAAAATAACGTTCATTCGACTACGAAAGTGTACTGGCAAATATGGAAACTAGGAAAATTCAAAACACACACAGTTCATATATACACAGAAATAGAGGAAAAATGCAATGCGATCACTCACGCTTGCTCACGTTCATACAATGCCGCAACAAATTCATTTTTCGCTCCGCTTCTGCACTCAATAAAGTTTTACGATTGGTATCGGCAGACAAAAAATATCCCACCCTATCCTTTATCCGACAAAAGTTTTTCAATTACAAGTGCTGCATAGAGAGAAAACGGAATATGAGGAAAGTGAAGATCCTGTGTAGCTGCAGAATCCTGTGTTTTCGGTATGATGGACAAATTTTAATTAACTTTCTTTATATACCGCTAAATTGGCTTACAGGACGTTTTCTCAAACATGTATAGAATCTATAGAATATATAGAAGAAAGTGACCAAAAGCGAACCCCCGGTTTGTTTTTTGGCTATTCTGAGTAAGTGTAAAAGCGTAAAAAATTTTGAAATAATCTGAAACAACTTTGTCATTATTCCTTGCAATGATTCTGTAATGAAAATTTTTTAATAATAAGAAAAATTTATAAAATTAATTTTTGTAGTAAAAATGGGAAGTCTTACTTTTCGATAAAAGTAAGCTTCTTCTAGAAGGCTCCCAAAGGGCCGATTAGTTGGTGCTTTCCAACTACGTACACAGGCGACACTGTGTTACACAGTGTCCACTAGTGTGAGTGAGACGCACTGATATGCTTTTTCTCACACTAATGGACACAGTGTTACACAGTGTTGCCTGTGTACGTAGTTGGAAAGCACCCAGTGACTATGATACATATATATTAAACTACATCACATTTATAAACCAACATAAGTAAAATATGAACATGTATTGGGAATATAGTGATAAAACAATAAAATTACAAACTGTTTTTATATTCTTTAAAAATACAGTATTATATTTTTTTTAAAATACAATGTTTGTACTTTTTTTTTTAAGTTTTGACAGCTCTAATTTCTATAAAACCTCATTGTTTGTAAATATATGTGGAAAAAGGGAGGCCCCACTTTAGGAATCATATGGCTCGACATAAGCCACCGACTTGCATACACAAAAGACCGTTATTACTCAAAACGCTTTACTAGAAAAGCGTTTTAACTATATGAAAATGTAACATATCTAGTCAGGATTTCTACTGTATATGATAACGTGCACTTATCATCGAACTACAGGTCACAGCTAGGGAAAAAATGGAATAGATCTGATTTAAATCTAACGAGATAAAAAAAAAAAATGAAAAAATGAAAAAAAGAATCTAATTAGATCTAAATTAAATCTAAATAGATATAAAGCATATATAGATCTGTAAATAGATACAAGAGATATCTAAATAGATCTATGTAAATTGACACTTTATTCTACTTTAGATCTACTTTAGATCTACTTTAGATCTACTCAGATCTATTTACAATTGGATCTAAGCAAATCTGAACAGATCTGAGATGTGATCTACAATAATATAGTAGATCTCAGTAGATATAAAGAGTAGATCTAAGAAAATAAAGTGTCAATATATACATAGATCTATTTAGATATCTTTTGTATCTATTTATAGATCTACTTTATATCTATTTAGATTTTTAATTCGGATCTAATTACATCTATTTTTCCATTTTTTTTATCTCGTTAGATTTAAATTAGATCTAATCCATTTTTTTCCCGGTAGAAGTGTTCAAGCCTGCACCGCACGTAAAAATGTTGGAAAACGCGAATCGCGAAAAATAAGCGCACTTTATCTCGAAGACGAATGAGACAGCATGCTCTACAACAGCATGTCTTTTTTTTGTCGTCCGAACTGCTAGTTTTAGCGCTCGCCACCAAGTTGCAGCAGCTTACAGAGAGCACAAAGATAAAGCACACAAAGATAAAGTAATCCACTTTATGGATCCGGGCTTGGGTTTGGTCACTTTCCTCTGTATGCGCGCGCATATAGAATTGTTTAAATTATAAATTAACAATAACAAGAAGAAGATTCTTCGGGCTCATGAGTCTTTAAACTAATGAATGAAATAAATTCGGTTGCAGAAGCCGTTTGCAGGATGTTGTGCAGAGAATTTTTTTTCGCAATATTTTAAAATTAGTTAGGGGGATAAACGGGGTCCTTTATATATATGTGATGCAAATCCAACATCCTATATGGAGGAAAAAAATTATTTCGAAGTATATATGTGTATACGTATATATATATTTAAGCACATTCTCTGCGCAACATCCTGCAAACGGCTTCTACAAACCGAATTTATTTCATTCATTTGTTTAAATTATGTTTAAAAATAGTTTTGAGAAATTTTTTCTATCCATTTAGCAAATTTTACGCGGGAATGTCAAGATTTTACAAGTTACGTCAACAATCTGTGAAAATCCGATGATGATTCACACAGATTAAAAGAATAAGGTATCGACTTGAAGAAAAATGAATCTCTCTCATTTTGAGAAAATATTTTTGCTGAAAGATGCAGTTTTCTTAACCATTTCCTTCGATAATGATGTGAAAGCTTCTACGAAAGCTTTGAAGTACTTAATGCGTTTCATAGTAGAATCATAAATCGCAAAGTCTTGCTAAAAGCCGACATTATGATATCGAGAAAGACAGAAGCTGTTAGGATATTAAAATTGGATGTGTGTATAGAATTCGAAATGACGCGACACATGTAAAATCTTTATTTATTCTGCATATACGAGGAAAAACAAAACCGATAGAAAAACACAAGTATTGCACAAATATATTGAGAACAAAATATTTTCTCTTTACCACGATCATTGATATTTTATAATTTTTACGGTGTAAAGATTAAAACACTCGTGACAAGTTGTATCAAATGTATAAAATGTAAAATTTCATTTTATATATCACTTATATGTACGCTAACACGTCCGAGCTATTAAGAGACAAAAAAGATTTGACGAACAATGTCATGTGATCTACATGGATTAATTACACCTCTTCACTGTGCAAAGCCTCGTTTGCTACGTTACGACGATAAAACCAGATCTATTAATCATTGTCACAAACGTAGTCGTACCCGACAGATTCGATCTGCACGCTGTCTGTGTTTCAGACGCGCTATCTGAGAAAACTTGAAAACGCAGAAAGCAGAGAATTTCTGTTTTATACAAAAGCTGAATGAAATAAATGCAACAATATATATTGCGTGATATTAATTAAAGAATATATAAATAGATATGTATGTTTTATTCAATTTCTCGTCGAAGAGTTTTAATTCGAAAATATGAAATTCATAACAGAACACATCAGTATGTGATAACTGTGTGTGTTTTTCGATAATTATACAAACATTATACAACAAATCAATATATTGATTAAAGTAGATAAATTAAATTTCTTATTCGTTCTTTGAAAAGATGAAATTTTGCAAAACAACGTTTTTGCAATAAGCTCTGGCTTAAAATTCGCACAAAGATAAAGAATGCGCAAGTAAACTTAATAACAATGAGAATGTGAGAGAAAGAAAGAGATTTATTTGAGCTTAAGAAAAATAAAAGTAGTATCGCTAGTTTTAATGAAATCACTCGCAATCTTTTTCTGATGCTATATTTTCTAGTTGGTCTTTCTTTTTCTCGTCTCGGCCATTTCTCTTCTCAAAACGAATCTCCTTGAATATGTTTACTTTAAACAAGAATGATAATTATGCTCACGGGCTGCTATCTGCAGCTGCGAGACGACGGAACTTTTTTCACGATGTTTTAACCTTGCTTTTGTAAATGATTTATGACGGCTAGTATTTTCTAAGTTTTTAATGTTTCGCGTGTTTATTTATGTATACATATATATGTATATATATATTATTTATCTATTAATATAATTAATATAATTATATTAATATATTTAATATGATTTATCTATTAATATTATTATAAAATATCTATAAATATAATTAAATTTGATTTAAACATATATTGTTTGTCCAGTATTTGTAAACTCTCTCTTACGCGCTGTGAACTTTACGCCTTTTTATTGTAGTAATCACAACTTTATTTCAAAATGCGTTACATGCTCTCACGGCCCTTTTGTGACAACAACTGGATTAAACACACGTCACAAAAAAAACTGAACAAGGAGAGGGAAGAGGTGTAGATGGCAGCTATTTACTAGATTACAAAAAATGTAAAACAGAATGAGATGTGAAATAACTCAAAACTACAAATGACAAATTTCGCGCGCGGCTCGACATTGCACAAACAACATAAAAAAAAAAATAAAAAATTTCTTTCTCATTATTACAAATATAAATCTCATAGTAATAATTTTCTTCAATCGCAAACATTGTTTTAAATAATTAATATATTACTGTAGAAAGTTTTATTTAAAAAAATATATGGACTGACCGAATAAAATTCAATGTTATTTCACTTGTAAGAAAACTTTGCTTGTAAAAACAGATTTTCAAGCTGAAATCCTATGTAACTCGAGTCACAGTAGGTACAGCTGTTCGTTTTTACGAAGTGCTTTCTTTCTGTAAGATCTCCTTGGAGAAATCCATACAATGAAATTCTTTTTTAACACTTATTTTGCAATAACTTTCAACGATTCTTTTAGTTTAACAGTTCACATTATCAAAATATCTATAGAAGCTCGTTTGTGCACGAATTTATTGTTAAGAGTTTTGCTTTTTCTTTTCCCCGACGTGCTTTCAAACGCGAATAAAATGCGATTGCATGTAACCAAGCGCTCGCCTCGAACTTCGTGCGATTCATTTGCATTGGATTCTCGATTTAAATGAGAGAATAATAGAAAAAACGATTGTTTCTTTTTCTCCCGAGACGCGGCAGCGGCCGCTCGTGTTAGCCAGCTTCTCGCGAAAAATATCACGCGCACACGACTTTCCGACATATTAAGCAGCTATGCTCGAGCGAGCAATTTCACACTCACTGAATGGCACCGAAAAAGAAACATATATGTATATATGCGCACCCAAAAGTGACTTATGTTTCTTTTTCAGTTCCTGAATAAAAATTATATAAATTATATCTGTGTGAAGTAAGATTTCTGCAAAATCATAAAATGCGCTTTGCATTAAATTGTAGATAAAATTCCATTTGATTTTCCCAACCAGATTTGTGTGCAACTTTTACCGTGCAAACGTTATAGTGTATTTAGCATAAAATAAAACTTTACCGGTGAAATACCGAAAGCACACATATGTTTTTTATCGGGAGCGTCGAAAAATGTGACAAATGGAACATGGTTTTCTTTTTTTGTGTTTTTATAGACTATTTTTTGTGTCTAAATACCAGCTTGATCGCGCTATCTCCGGCATTTTTGCCGCTTCTTCTTCGCTTTTATAAGGTAGCTCGCGTTCATTTCTCGTGAATTGATACCCTACATTCGTAAGAAGAAAAAAAAAAAAAAACTGAATGAAGTGAAACGAAACGAGAGAAGTCTGATTTAGCTTGAGCCTTTGACATGTTAGAGAGTTAAAAAACTGAAAAGAAGAAAAATATCTCGATGAAGCGTTTTTGCAAAGAACCCGAATAAAATGCAATAAATTTCTCGGAAAAACGCGACGCGGATGGTTGAATCGCTTCCCGCTTGATAAGATGTATTTTTTTTTTTTTTTGTCGCTGGTGTACCGCGTGTATGAATATATGCATGTGGTATCTACCGCGTAACGTAGGTGCTGCATAATATGCAAATCCAGATAAAACTTTGCTATTCATTTGCGATTATTTCTAGATAAGACAACAACATACCAGAATATATTTTGAGTAGTTACTTTTATACAGAAGCGTTACTCGCGCGCGCGCGCGTTTAATTAGTTTTCGAGCAGGTGGAAACTTGCGGTGAGTGGGTTACCGACTATATGCACGTATTTTAATGACTTTCAACACGTACCGGAAACTAAAGTGAATTTTCTGCCGTAAGTTTATCCACCTTGTCACTTTGCAAACTATTTAACAATTATAAATAACGCTTAGTTAACATTTTGTATAATCTACTAATCTACTAAATTTAATATAATCTACTAATATTATTTGCAATAAATAAATTACAGCGTCGCGCGTTGCTTTTTTTTTTTTATAAAAAATAAATATAGAGAATAATATAGTTATGTTTTTTTTTTGGAAAAAAGAGAGAGAGAGAAAAGAGTTGGCAAAATGTTTTAAAACTTTGCGCGCGCACGAGTTTTAAATAGAGAGATAGAGATAGAGAAAGAGAGAGAGAGAGAAAGCTTTAGAGAACTTTATAAAAAACAACTTTCACAAACTTTAATATTAAAAACTTCTTAGATTTGTATGAAATTTATATAGATACTTGCGAAATGTTCCAAAAGCTAGTGCGATATACATACGTCAGTTTAAAACTACAAAAGTTGTTCCGGAGCAGAAACTCGTTTTCGGGGAAAATTTATTTATGGTGCCGATTAAAAAGTTCACGAATATTTTATTTATATTTATATCTGCCAAGCTCGTAATTTTTGAGAAATTTCCGTTGCGAACGCTTACGATTTTTTTTTCGACGCAGCGCGTATTTAAAACTCAAAGTGTATTACGTTCGAATATCTTGATGTTCGCGCACGCCTAGTCCATTAAAATTTATTTTCCATTTTCTCCATTATTTCTGACGTGTCACGCTTCTTTTATGATCTTTATATAAAACGACGTAACGCCCTTTGCACCATTTGTCACGCGATGTGTGCGTCAAGGCGCGAATACTTCAAAGATCGCGAGAATTGCGGACGTTCTTCTTTCGGCTCGTCAGGAAAGTATGTCAACTGTATAAAACCTTTTATCTTATTTAGAATTCTCGTGCCATTTCCCGGAATAAATTATCAGCATATTTCGGTATTTGCTTTAAATAAGAAAAGCCACCGATTTGTTCAGAGCAAATCGATACTCTCTTGACGATTATATTTTCTGTTCAGCTGTTAAGGTTATATATTTCCGCGGTTTTTCTATAAACGTCAAACGTCGCGTAAAACAAGATTGTCATTGCAGTCAAAATCGTTAAAATAATTACTTGTCAACGTTTTTTCTATTAAATCGATCATTTTTTTCTGCAACATTTCTGAAAACGCTTTCTATTTGTAACAAAAAACAAATGAATACAGATATCTCTCTCGTTTAAACGAGATATATCCATTCCGTCGGTTGTGTGCCGTTTTAGAGATTCCGATGCAACTGCAACCGTTTTAATTACACTTATTGATTTTCATTAAGACGCCGGTATGTACACACATATACGTACACAGATATTCGTAGAATTACGAGAGCGATCAAAATCTAACGGATTATCAATCGACATATGTATGTACGCATTCGATATCTAGGCAATTCGGATACCAATGATGTTAATTACACACTAATAACGCGAATAGTCCAAATAGCATTGTCTAGATATGCAATAAGATCGCGCTTGTGCTAATTGTTTTGGTGCGTATTTCGACGCAATGAATTTGGACGCGATTTTTTAATCATTGTTTATTGTACATTAAATGTAGCTTCGTCGTTCTGTTTGGCCGTAATTAAGCTTTAAACAAATAAATAAATAATAACATTAAAAAAAAAAAAGAGAAGGTATATACGAAGCATACGTAATTGTCGTGCAAAATTATGCGCTGAATAACAAATGTTCGCAAATTAATTTATTTGCGTAGAATGTGTTGCTTTTGTTGTGACCGTAATCGAAATATGTTGCAAATGATTGATTGGATTTCAAATTAAATTCTGCGATTCTGAGTGATGATGAATCACGCTGAATCTCATTCGCGTGTGATCGACGGCGTACTTACGGATCACTTTACATTTCTGTAAGCGAGCATACCGACTTGCACTCCGACGCGAGAAAATCCTTTTGTGCCATCGGAGCCTGTTGCCACACCTGTGGGAATCTACGACAAAGCCGCGTGCATTATAATGTAATCTCTTTACAAGTGCATTTTGGCGTTTCTCACACATACCGTCGTCACTTTAATCCCCGAATGAATTATGCGGTATGCGCAAAATTTGTGGTAAACTTGACTTCGGGAGTCTTTAAACGAGATTAGAAACTAATGTGACGTCTTTAACGGTTCGGAATCCAATTTTGTCGAGAGCGAAAGAGAGAGATTTTCTCTTCACGTCCGAATTCATCCGACAAATTCGGGAGAAAACATAACGTAATTCCACATTCTTTTGCTTTTTTACAATTTTTAAAAGAGACGGTCATTCGAAAAAAAAAAAAAAAAAAAACAATTGCAGAAGTGATTTCTTCTCTTCTGTGAGACTCATGTGTCAAAAGTTAAAGAAATCATTTTCCAGATACACGTTGACAATCCGTCAGCATTGACTACGGACGTAGTCGTATTATAGAAAGATTTTGCTATGCAACTTTTCTTTCCTTTTTTTTTTTTCATTTCTCTGTGTCGGGCGCAAAGAGAAAATTCCATTAAGATGATGAAACTCTCTCGATCAAAAATTTGTTTCGCTTGTGCGCATTTCGATTTGCCCACATTTTGCACGATTCTGCACACTGTCGAGAAAAATCTCTCTAACGCGAATAATAAATTGCCTTGTAGATGACAATCAAATCAACTTCCGATTTATCTGAAGTATTGCGCGCGTAAGACGGTGTTATTCGAATTACCTCTTATGCTGGGAATAGACTATGCGTGTATTCGTGATTCGTGATTCGCGATTCGCGCGACTACTACGTAGCTACGTAGCGCGTCGCTACGAATCGCGAATCACGAATTATACGAATACGCGCATAGTCTATCCCCGGCATTACGCGTTTCTCCACTGCAATCTGACGTTTGGTACAGTTTTGGAAACTCAGTCAATTTATCCGTATCTTGCGTTATATCGCAAGGTAATTTCATTACAGCTGTAATACGGAATAATATCCAATTGAAATCTGTTTCCATGGTCTTGCGCAAATAACGATATCATTGTGTGTATACTCGTATATACGAAAACTCGGTAACGATGAAGTTTGCGTAACCCGAGAGAGAGAGAGAGAACTTCCGAACAATATCTACGATCAGTTCTTGAGGGTATAACGTGTCTGCCGTTTGCGCTGATAGATCACCGGGATTGAGGGTCGAATCTTCCGTTCTAATTGGAGGCAAAGTTGCGTGAACTTTCATTGTAGCGTAGTTAATCCGCGAAGCTCAAGGTAAACTCAAGCGCGTCAAAGAGCACAAAGTTTCGATATCTGTTGTAACGTCAGAAACGTGTGTTATTGTTATATTTAGTTATATATATATATATATATATATTCAAGCGGAGTTTTATGATACAGTTGGATGAAGGTTTTGCAAAGGATTGAATAATTGATGTAGGAGTTTGAAGCTGTATAATATAACAATTCGTTTATACCGTTGTGATTTTTAGAATAATTACAATAAAATTTACGAAGAATGTAGGATAGATTATGTACCCTGTTTCAGAGACACACGTTTATGTAAAAAAAAACAAGAAACACGAAGTAGACTCTAACGTGTTACATTTTGCGGTCAAGTTTGCAAGTTCACTGATGATGTCAAAGACGCTGTACATGTATAAGCGACAATGTTGTAACATGTTACGAAAACTTTCTCGCGCGACGAAGTTTAATGTTCGCTGCCGCTTAACTTCGAACATTTGCAAGCCGGGAACATCATAATGACAGGCCGCGTGATGCGTTTAAAGGCCAGTCTGAACATTTAACTTTCTTCGTGCAGTATGTGCCTTGGGGCAAACTGCAATCGAGCTGTTGCAAAGAGCTCTTACGTAACAATGTATGTTCTCGAGCTTACAAACATTATTCTGTGAATAGTATAACGTAATGTTTCTGAGAGAGAGAGAGAGAGAGAGTTTTCAGCGGAGAAAAATGATGAAAACTTTACAGATGCGGGAAAAAAATAATTTGTTAAATGTAAACTATGCGAAATGTGACACTTTATTCGATTGTCTTTGATAGTCCCATCTGTTTCGAGTCAATGGGAAAGTAACATAGTCTTATCGCAATTGCATCGCTTCAATTTTCGTGACATTCCTCTTTCGCGTGAAAGCGCGCGCGCGCGCGCGATGAAACCCTTTGTTTCCTACTGGCAGACATACATATATATATTCGCAGCGAGTTTGCTTGTATTTCTGCGTAAAGCAAGTTGCCTTTAAATTCTCTTTGCAACCGTCTTCTCTTCGCAAGTGTTGCTTTCTCAAAGAGCACATTCCGATGCAAAATTGACCAAAGTAGTTTCCTAACCAGTGTATCTCATCATTTATTTAGTTCTAAATTTACTTCCATTTATCCACGTGTACAAAAATCTTATATTTTCCGGAAAAATTTCTAGTTTTTTATTGTGCAATTATGAAAAACTGTTAACATCTTTAATTTATATATAAAAAGTTTTCTCGAATTTTTTGCGTAATTTACGATGAGAAAAACGTGGTGTCATGTTCGAAGAACAATGTGTATTCGTGCTCACTATTATTCGCGTTTCTTTCTCCTCAGACCCTTTGATTTTTCGTGAAGTTCGGGAATAATGACGTATCGCTTCATTGGGGAATGATATATCGCGAAAAAGACAAATGCTCGAAAATTACACACACTTTCACAATGTTTTTTCTTTTTCTTTCATTCTTTTTTCTCTCGAATAAATTTACTCGTACAATAAATAAAAATCAATGAGACGCGTAAACATACGTATATGCTGTTTGATTGCGACAAATATTTGATCAAATAAAAGAATTTTTATTTACTTTTGTACACTGCCGAAATATACGCAACACGAACAGTCAACGTTTGTGTTGAAAGAAAGAAAAGTAAACGAATGTTACATATGTGTATATACGCGAATGAAACCTGCATTAATCACAATACATTGTATACAGGCAATGGGAAAAAGAATATACCTACTTCCTACTTTTTTTTTATATTACTGTTTTCGTCATGATCGTCGGCAACGAACAAAAAGAACTCGCGAAGAACAAACACTCTTTGTTGAAAGATAATCGAGTTATCCGAACGAGAAAAACGTGTTACTATATCGTCGAATAAAGATTTAGTGTAAGAGATCTTTTGACGAGGTTAAAGCAAGTTTCGAAAAAGTTTAACAGAACGAGAGAGCTTGACTGATGATCAAAACGATCCAGTGCGGCTGTTCGTTCAATTGCGTTCCACGCGTGCGGAAGTGATCCAAATGCACCAATTCTATACAATTAGCGACCTAATTCCCCGAGCGTGCAGACGATCCGTGCAGAGTTTACCGCATTTCGACGGATACCCGACGATTGGATAATCTCATAAAGGTATTTCGATCATTTCGTTTGGTGGCATAAACGGGTCAGTAATCGCAGGCTTCGTTACCGCAGATCATCGCCAAGTAACAAGTAGATATATGAAACTACTGAAATTCTTACTTCAACTACGCCGATAGTTTCCTTTCTAACAAATTTGTTCAATTCTCTCTCTGTCTCTCTCTCTCTCTTTTATCTCGATTGACAAATAATTAAATTGCACATGACAAGATCTGACATATTTGGATTTCGATGTATTTACAAAGAGTGCTATATATCTGCGAAAATCTATTATTTCTGTTTTTGCTTCGAAGTATCGTGAAATTTCACTTTGACAAAAGTGCTAAGAATAGATTAGATCATATATAGGGTAAATAGAGATATTATGGCCATACGGAAAAGATGGTCATAGACTGTAATTTCACCAATAATTGTTTAACAGTGCATTTTTGTAACCATTCTTAAAGATAATCAGTATTTACAGTAGTTTATGTGCGTACACTATTTAAAATAACAATATTGTGAAAATTATATAATGTTTTTACTTTCGATTGCCTGCAAACTTTTACGTATGTCTAAAAGCTGTAACGTCGAATAAATTATAGTTAAACTGTCGTAATCAATATTACATACATGATAAAGGCACATAACTTATAATGTAACCAATAATTTGTGTATTTTTATTTTTATTATTTATTTATAAATACTATGTTATCTTTTCCTCACACTTCGGGAAAGATGGCCCATGTTTTTTACAAAAGTTACATATAATAATATATATATTTTTTTATGGCTAGTATAATCTACAATGTATTTAATCATCGAAATAAAAATGTTTTTTTTGCTAATTGTTTTTATAGTTTACATAAAGTTGCGTTTCATAATTAAAAAAATACTGTGCATGAAAACATTAACAACAATATGTGATAATCTTTTACGTACAATAAATATATTGTATTTAACGTATAAAAAAAAATTACTAAATATATAATTAAATTAAATAATTATATAAGTTTTACTTATATCTTTTACAAAAAAACATGTATGGCCATCTTTCCCTTAAAAAGGAAGATGGCCAATGCATACATTTTAATATTTTATAAAATATTAAATTTCTGTTAAGTGTTTTCTCTTTAATTTTGATAGTTATTATTACTTTAAGCTTCAGTGAAGTAAAATAAAAAAAACAATATTAAAAAATAAAAAAAATAAAGGTCTGTTTTTTGCATTTAAAGAAAACTGTGGCGATCTTACCCGGGTTAACCCTATATAAACTCACTCCTCATATATATATATATATATATATATATATATTAGAAAATAATAAATTAGAATAGTAATAATTAGAATATATATGTATATACACAGTCAAACCTCGATAACTCGAATCTCTATAACTCGAAAACCTTTATAAGACGCAAATTTTGTTCACTCCCGCTTCGCGAAAAGGAAAAAAGAACTTCGATAAGTCAAAACCTCTACAACTCGAAGATTTTAGCTCTTTCCTTAAGATTCGAATTATCGAGGTTTGACTATATATATATTTAGAAAATTATACAAACCGAAGTCTGATGAGATTTCTAGAAGAGAGACAAAACAAAGAGAAACGCGAAAAGCACTTGGAAGTTCTTGCTCGGAAATATCTGATTAAAATCCTTAGCCTCGGTATATAATGGTGTCTTTTGCATCTAAATATGCACCGGAGTACACCGGAGTATATATCTATCCAGGTTAATATAAAAAAGAAAGAGAGCGCGGAAAAACATTTCCTTATTTTTTTTTATTTTGTTACTTACATGCTATCGGAAAAAATATTGAAACGTTTAAATGGTAGCAAGAGAGAGAGAGAGAGAGAGCAAGAGAGAGAGAGAGAGAAGTCGCGAGATAATACACATCTTTCTTGCGTGGGTGGGAGCAAAAAAACATCAATAAGATCTGTCGCGAAGCACACGTGCAACAATCGTGATACATACGTTTGATAACCGCCCAGTTCACGTAATAAGTTGTTGCTTAACTCGATGTCAAAAGACGAACAATTGTTTCTAATTAGCAAAATGGAAACTTGCACAGCCGATGCTTCCAGTCACGTATAATCAAGATAAATATTACAATATATCGATGACGCGGAAAGAGAGAAAGGAGGATTTTATTGTTCAAACTCAAATCAATCGCGTCGTGATGTAACGACTAGATGTTGCATATTTTTTGCTATTAAAAATAATAAGAATTAACAAGCAAGTCGTTGCATTAAATTTATGAACGTGCTACGAGATCGACGTTTTCGAAAATTTTGTTCCGTAATTTGCAATTTCTAATATTTATTGTAAACCCTTATCAAAGTTTGTGACGCGACGCCTTTACGGCGCCAGTCACTCGGATAATTAGTTATTCTTTTGACAAAGCGTCGGGAAGTCGTGTCCTATCTCGGAATCGATGCGAACAAAGAGAGCAATTTCCCCGTCTTTAGGTTTGTTCATTTTTGTTTTGGATTTTTCGCGTCTATTTTTCGTAGTTGCGCGTTAGATCTCGAACTTTAGATTTGGTCGTTATTTTGGTATTACGGTTGCATTCTCAGAACGCTGCAGAGAATTGCAGACTTGTTGTGTTGCGATCGCGTTCTCGGGACGCCGAGAAACGCATTTTCTTTGTGTGGAATTTGGCGGTGAGCGAACTGAGAGACACAGCTCGTTATCGTTAGCCATCACCCGGAGGAGAGATAAGCGAAGCAACATCAGGAGCGAAGCGTCGTGATGTGAAGCCGGAGAAGAAAAAAGTGCACGCCGGGGGACATCATGCGTCGGAAATCTCACGGAGAGCCGGAATTTCTTCTCCTACGGGACAGCCAGACTTCCTGCAACTGAGATGGAGATTTATACGTTCGCGAGCTTATAGTCGGAGAACTCAGGAGGATTGAGAACGATCTTTCAGTTGGAGAAGTTTTCGGTCTCTTCCGAATATTCAAAAGGCGCCACGCTGTCACCGCGAAGATTACGCGGTAGCGAATCATTGGTTCGACGCGCGATCTTAAACCCGCTAGGTCGATAACGCGCCGCAAAGGATCGAGGTCGCGACACGCAGCGTCGATCGGCTGATGCTCTCGCGAAGGATCGATTTTCGTTACCGTTCCGCGCGAGCCGTGATTCCGACAGGACGTTCAGAGAACAAGATTGATGACTATAGCGAAAATAGTGCCACGGTCCTTCCAACGGCGAGGATCCGTCGAGGAATCAGAGAACCCGTATTGTATTGGTAAGACGGTGTGTCTTCAGTTTGTAAACCCGTAAATTCGGTTTAATTCCTTGTGGCATATTCCGTGTCACGAATCGCGAATTTCGTCGCAAATCACGCGAATGCGAGATCGCAAGTGTGTGTCAGGAGAGTATTTATTCCGCTCTCTCTAGAACGACGATCGCGGACAGTCATCTCGTGCGCGTCGTCTAATTCTCGGGTTCGTAAACGTAGTTTTGTGTCACGTAAATGTGATAGCGTTTAATCGATAGATACGGATTGTTAGATTCCGCCACGTCAATTGTTTTTTATTTCCGCGATTGTAGCGCGAATTTTCCAAGTAAACTCTCGTTGTTATTCTTGTTGTTAATTCCGCTGGTTCGTCTCTCTCTCTCTCTCTCTCTCTCTCTCTCTCTCTCTCTCTCTCTCTCTCTCTCTTTATTTCTTACATCCTATTCACAAACTCCGCCTCTTCGTTATAATTTTACTGATCGGTCAGAGCATTTTTCGCGTTTTTTTTAACATTTAAAAAATTAACGAAGAATTTGTCGAGACAAGTAACACGTGACTCGTTTGTACCGTCTGTCGGTATATTCTACGCAACATCTCAGAAAATTAACACAACAAAAGCGGTCGCAAGTTTTATTCAACTGTAATAAAATGTGCGATGCGGAAATTAACACGTCTCGATCGAATCAGATACCTATTTCGCTCGGATGTGAAATATAATTAATTACTGTCATTGATAATTATGATTAATACGTTATAATTACTGTGACGACGCGCTGTGATGACGTTTGAAGCAGTAATTGATTTGATGTAATACCTATTGCCAGTATGATATCGGAGAACTGTGATATTAATTATTATGGCAGCTGCTGTGTAATGTCATAACGCTCAGTCGTAATTTCTGTAGTGCCGATTGCACGAATCCAATAACAGCAACGTGTAACGCGCGTTTAAAGGAACGCGCGTCGATATAATAATAAATAATACAATGATAAATAATATAGTAATAAATAATCTAATAATTGTATGTAATAACGAGCATTGTGCGCAACCGCGCAACTTAATGAACAACGAGATAAAATTATACGTAGTTTGGAGAGTTCATTTCACTCAATGCACAATGCACAATAATTGCGGCGTATGTTTTACAGCAAATTAAATCTTTGTATAAAATAAATATTATATATATATATATATACCGTATATTGTCAAAATTATGACGTCAAATAAAAGCATACTTATACAGAGAAAGAAAACGCGGAAGTTGTAAAAATAATGTGTTACACACATATTTCGACTACTTTTTAATAATACTCGTCGCGCGAGAAGAAAAAATACACACAAAAAATAAAAAAAGAAATGAGATATATAGAGAGAAAATTGAAAGAAAGAGCAAGGCGTTGAGAGTTCCTATTACCAAGACATTACTCGAAAGCGTAATGGGTCTAATCAATGTTGCGAATGCGGAATATACAGGGTGTCCCAGAATTGCTGTACAATCTCTCGTAGGCAGGTAGAAGCGCTCACACACACCAGGCGCGCGGCTCACTGACGTGCGCCTGGCTAAAGGTCGGCACTGATTGGCCTGATTTACTCAATAATTATTCCTTTATTATAAATAATAGAAAAAAATGGTTCAGGACTTTTCGACTCAGTTTTACTCTTTCTATTTGCCTACGAGAGATTGTACGGCAATTCTGGGACACCCTGTATATCATTTCGCGGAATGTAGGACATTTCCGTGGGGAATCGGGAGCGGACATCTCTCGATAGATGCTAGAAATATTTAACTGCCATATGGCCCGTGTCTATATTCGAGAACAAAGCAGATTTTCAACAAACAGATCTTTCGAAATTGTAATAAAGATCGCGCGTCACGTGCATAATATGACCGAAACGTAAAGTTCGGATGAGTTTGCAAAGAAAACTTTCCTGATTTTGTTTACGCAGCTGTCACACAAACAGTTACGTACAGTAATGAAGGTAGCGCTTGATATTTATCTTCTGAAGGGATCGTCAACGACAACATCATCAATATGATACCACTGTCGCTATCTGTGCGTCGTTTCATATACTTATCAATCGCTTTACGTAGAACAAATATTTTTGTTTCTCCAATTGACATTAATATGTTTACTTCTTCTAGAATTTGCGTCTAGTTACATTTCTTTTTACAAAACATTTGATAAAAATAGTTGACAAGTTTAAACATTTAGAAAAAAAAATTGAGAATATAATAATATTTATACCAATGTACTAACTTTGCGTGCAATCAAGTATATATATATTTTTTTACTTTATTTGTGTGAAGTTTTGATAAAATTCGACTTAAGTTAAATATCGATAGTATTTATATATAGATTATGTGATAAATTACATCCTCATCTGATGAAGATAATGTATCCTGATCATATTTGCAGCTCTGACATTGCACGTTTATTCAACAGAACTCCGCAATTTAATGCAATCACTGATTTTATTAGCTTCCCAGTCTTCGTACCAAATACCTCAATCTATTTAATCATGGCGGACATGAATAGTTTATCTCTGCGGTTTAATTTAAACGCACGTACGCGCTAAAATCTTTTGTAAAGTGATATTGTTTAGTAAAGCGAAAGCATATTATACACGATAGATAGATTCAAATTCATATATATGTGACAGTAAAAGTGATTAAAATCAATATCTCACTCTCTAAAAAGTAAAAAAATTCGATTTTTTAAATACAAAGCAAGAGTCGTTTTTGTACATTATAATTTACGAACTATCTATTAGATGGCGACATGTATTCTGTTCGTGTTGATCCGAAATCCGAATATACTCGCTTCTACGCGTATTTTATATTTTAATGAAAAATATTTGAACAACCAAAGTTGTGTTACCTTTTAAATATTAGCCATTTTTTTGATCACTTGGCCGAAAACAATTTTATCATTGTTCGCGGATAGCGAACGCTTAAAAGTGAGATTAAACTTGGAATAGTTTCTGCCATTATCATCGTCATAGGGTAGATAGAATACCGGGACTGTAACGCAAATTGAAGGTTTCCTTTTCAAATGAGTCGCCGTATATAGAGGTACCGTCGGTATTATTAAACTTTGTGACATCTCCGTTCTGACATCAGTAACCGCAGACAATTCGATGAAATAGAGTAATTTCCTGGTAGTTTAAATTTTGATTTAATGCACAACGTAGAAGGATGCGAGTATAATATTTAGATGTGTAGATAGCATAATCTTGTTTTAAACGTCTAGGATTTGATTTCAATAGCGCATTTGTTGCATATAAACAAAATTATTTGTAGGACAGTTTGCGTTTTAGAAAAAATATTGCAGACGAGCAGTATTTGTATATAGCAAACTTTTATGGCTAGTCTACAATGAAGGTAGTAAGACTGTAGGAGTAGAGAGTAAACTATTTTTCGATGAAGAAACGAGACAGGAATAACGAAATGGGCAATTCTCATTTCTGCCTACTGCCTTATTGTCAGCCAATAAAAGACGCGTGTCAAAAAACGCGAAATAATTACTTGTATAGACAAAAATGAAATAACTCCAAGAACCTTACTTCTTACTCTATACTACTTACTCTCATTGTAGACGATTCTTTAGAATTTGTACTTAGAATTTGTACTATACGACAAACCGTTTATTTCAAAAAGCTGCGAAGTTCTCTCATGTGAGCGGTACGACATTGTAGAGTTGAAACACTATACGCCCTAATTTCCAATTTTCCACTTTGACTCCGATATCAAAGAAACATTGTTTAATTACATTTTCTGGGCTAACTGTCTTTGGTATAATCTAATATCTAATGCACCAGTCCTTCGTTGAATCACTGAAACGTATTTGCGTAATATGCAAAAAATATGTCAGAAAGTGTATATATATATATATACAGGGTCCGCCACTTAAATCCGGACAAAAATTTTTTTCTCGAAAAAGTTGTTTATTACAGAAAATATGAAAAAACATAAATAGACTGCTTTATAGCTGGGTTAAGGGATCTTTTCTGAGACATTTTACTCAATGTATCCGCCC
>NW_018020720.1:414725-421987 GCF_002006095.1 Pseudomyrmex gracilis
GAACGACTCGGCCATTTTAAGGTTATTAATGTCTTATCGACGTCTCTAACCTATCTTTAGGTCATATGGCACCTACTGCTGCATTCTAATATGATGGGAATGTCAAATTCAAATTTGTCCGGATTTAAGTGGCGGACCCTGTATATATTTCTTTGGTCACAGCATATGCTACAAGAAAGTTTTTGATTGCAAAAACAAACTAGAGTAAACAATGTGTAAAAAATTACATCTACTACAATATCACGTTAATGTATGTGTATATTTTATTTATATTTTTCTGGACTTTGATCGATGTTCCACACTTTTTTTATGACTTTGCCAAGCTTTCAATAACTTGCGCCTGGGATACTGACTTTCCGCCTGACAGATTTTTCGCAACAGAACTTTATTTTCTTGCATAATTTTAGTATTTTTACGATTTTGGCTGTCAATCAGATTTGATTTGTACTTGATATGAGGCGCCCAGCAATCTACATATCCCTATCAATATATTTTGAAATAAAGTCACGTGAAATTATTTATACATATATTTATTATAAGTTAATTAATATTACCCAATAACGATAATAATAATGTATTAGCGTTTTCGATCATTACAGATTGAACCGTTCTCGGCGCGCTTAATGACGTCAATTTGGCAAATTGATCAATCATATTATTTCGGACGTATATAATGGAAAACGCTATAAAATAATGATACCAACCCCAAATCGATGAATTAAGTTTATTTTTTTCAACAGCTTCATATTTTCTTTGTCTATTTCTTTAACTCTTTTGACATCTTTTTGCAATTCCTTTGCTTTCAAGTAACCAATTGCATCAAAATGCAGAGCTTTATTCTTGATCAGTGATATACAATCCAAACGGGGAGATTTCTGTGTTTTCTTACCACTCATGATTAAATAAAACTATTCTGTCTATCTTGTAAAACAATTTCTTTTTTTGAAAAATATTCTCTGTAAGGTTTGTATATTATTAAGTATAGCTTTTCACGTCAAATTTTGTTTGTAATTTTGTCATAGATTTACAACCTAAATTTACAAAAATCTTGGTTTACACACGATATCATATATTATATGAATCATATCGTATATCATATGACACAACGTTCATGTAATTATATCGTGTAACATATACAATCTGAATTTCTGAGCGATGCTAATGACGCGCGCAAGCAATTTGCCTTTGATGAATGAGCACAGTAATATGCAATGAAACTTATATTCATATGTATAAATACACGAGAAGAATAATAAACTCATCTAATTATGAGGAATACAGGGGTAATTAAATAATTAATTACATTTGGTCATTTCTTTTGACAAATTCAACATCTAATTAATATTAAATTATGTCGGGTAATAATAAGTACACAAAATGAGAGAAACCGGGTTACTTTATTACTGCTATATCATTATGTTTCAGTAATTACTTTTTGTTGTTGCATTTACACGCAAACAAAATTGTTTTTAAGAAAATAACTAAAATAATAAAAAGTATATTAAAAGTATATTAATTATAAAAAAGTATATTAAAAAGAAAAAAGCAAAATAAATAAAACTGACGTAAAGTTATGACGAAACTTTTACATTTTGTAGCACAATTTCTCTCAAGTAAAATGATATAAATATTTATTTTATTTGCATGTACTTGTGCTAATATAACTATAACAGTTGCAAGAAAAATAATGACTTGCAAAAAATACAAACTATATAAATTGCACACATTTTAATATTTACTCTAACAAAACTTACATAAACATATATTTTTGTTTGCAATGACAACACAGCATACCATATTGTTATTTTAGTTGATTATTCTCTGAATTTTGTCATTGAAATAAGTCTCCATTGTACTGCCAACAATACAAATGTTATCATTCTCGTGAAGAACTGCAAAAAATGAAATAATAAATTTATTATAAAAAGTACAGTTTTTACGACGTTTTAAAAAAACAGATTAAATTATTTTAGATCAATATATATTTCTATTATCAATATATTTCTAAACCCTAACTTATATTGTTTTGTTACATAAGAGAGAATACAATAATAATAATGTATGTAACAAATAATAAAACTTCACAAAGATTATATAAAAAGAATATTGATATAAACTCACGTTTTGCACAAAAGAGTAGCCAAAATTAAAAAGACCTAGTCCAGTAAAGTTTAACGGATGATGTATTAGTTGCAATGTAAACTGATGGATCTGTATATACAGAAGTTCTATACTTATACGTATATATGTATACATATGTTTGTATATTTAAAAATCTTATATTATAAAATTTTATAGACTATAAACTTAATTATAAAATTTTATAGATTTTAGACTATAAATTTTATAGACTATAAACTATTGTGTGTAAAAATTTATTTTTATTATACCTCATTACGAATTTCCATATACCGAAAAAAATATGTAAATTTATGAATTGTTTTGTCTATGTTATTAGCCTAAAAGTAATAAAATGTTTATATTTAAATGTTATATCCTTATACATATAGATACACACAATTTTATTCGAAAATTATTTACTTTAGCTTTGACAACTTCGCAGAAGTAATTTATACAAATTAGCCTGGCTATATATTGAATAACCCAACATTGCAGGTTAACAAAATTGAACGATGTAACAACATAGCGACCTTTTGTTATTACATGTAACAAAAAGTATGTAAGTAGTGTTGACAAATATACTAGATAGCCCATCATTTCCAAAATCATTTGGATTCCGAACATTGCGTTTAATTCACGAGCGATACGGCACAATTCTAAATGAAGCTGCCTGTTAACAAATAATATGTTTATATGCAATTATTTAATACAACATAAAATCGGAAACTTCATTAAAATAAATGCTGCTAAAGTAAAAAATATAATTGCAAAAGTAAAAACATTTTTTAATTCTTAAATGAATCTCTTTTCTCGTATCTCACTATCGTACATTTGGCATATATTATAATTACGCATAAGCAGAAAGAAACCTTATGACATGTTTCAATGCGTTGGATATTGTTACTAAAGTAGAAAGAGAGAGAGAAATTTTACAACATTCTTCTGACTGATCACATCCAATCCCAAAACTTTTATTTTAATGTAGTTCGAGTATGAGAAAAAAGAGAATATGTATGTAAATATTAAAAATATGAGAATATGTATGTTAGAATATTAAGAATATTAAAAAGAAAATATTAAAAATATGAGAATATGTATGTAAATATTAAAAATATAAAAACTTTCTATCAAACTTTAAATTACTACTTTCATTAGTGTCATTAAGGTTAAATTCAAATCTAAATCATTGATCCATTCAAGCACATCGATTTACATTGAAGTCCAGATTATATGTTTGTAATTGTCGGTACTACATATGATATGTCGATAATTGTCCGGTATAGTTTCTCTCCACGTGCATCTCAATTCTCCACGTTCCTCTTTTATCAGCAGACAGTTTATGAGTTCGTTTACATTGTCAAATTTAATACCAATGTACCTACATTGTAAGGCAATAATAAATATAAAAACGTATTCACTCTCATACAATTATTATAATTTAATGAATTAATTAATTAATGTAAATTCTAAGATATATAAGTTAGAGAGAAATATATACACATGTGATATAAAAAAAATCTTATTTCTAATCTAAATTTCATTAATATAATTAAATAATTTGAATAATTTGAATAATATACAAACCACAAAAAAATCAAAAATACTAAATTTACTATCATACTGACATGATACATATGATTTATGATAAACGTTAAAAAGAAACACCAAGGATTTCTTAGTGCATAGATCCACCATATCATGTCACATACATTTGTTATAATGATACATATTATCCACATAATTATTATTCTTTTTATATATGTGTGCACTTTATCACATTTTAAATTTGAAATGCCTAGTTTTGTCAACGTATTGTCTACAGCAACAAGTCGCTTCAAAAAAATCTGAAATCTCTAAACAATATTACATTACATACAGATTTCTGCTTTATAAGAAGACAAATTATTATTTAAAAATATGCGACCTACAATATTTACAGACAAATATGACATACGTGTACCTTGTTTTGATATACACTAAGAATAACGGATGATACACAACTAGAAATGCCTAAAAAAACTTTAATTAAGGGAATAAACTCTGAATAAAACACTTCTGCTTTAAACGCAATCACTGTATAATAAAAGAGGCAAAGGTATATAACCCACATTATTAATCTATAGCAAAGACTTAAATATTGCTTCTTTTGGTTATAAACACCTACACCAAAAATTGAGCACATCAGAAGCAGAGGGTGTACAGCTTGATCTATAGCAATTGTCATAGTTACCACTTTCTCTCAGTTCCTACCGTAAACTGTTATCGTATGTTTCAACTTAAACTGACAACGTAGAACCTATTTGTTACAAGGCTAAACTAACAGTTAAATTAATGCATTAACGCATCATGCATCACTCAATTTCTCCGCAAATATACGCAATGACGCAGTCGGTCAATATCGCTGGGCAATATTAGAGACAATAATAATATAACGTGCGACTACTTGCTTATAGAGCCATTAGAGAAAATATGATATAAGATCGATATAAAACCTACATTAATATAGCATGACTGGAATACGACAACATACTGTCAGAACAGCAATAATCTACGATTAGTATATATTTTTACATGTGTCTCATTCTTACAACAAGAATAAAAGAATTATATACCTCAAAACGTACGAAAGTAGTAGTAAAGAAAACAAATACAAAAATTTTTTAAAAGTGGTTTTTTACTTATTAAAAACACATTCTCGCATTTATTTTAGAAGATGTGTTTACTACAAAAGTGTCCACTTGCATCAGTAGAAAAACAATAGTAAAAACCTAGACAGCAAACTAAAAGCAAATGTTACATAAATGCTATTTTCTACTGTTATTGAGAATTAAAAGAAAAAGAGAGTGAAAGAAGAGAAATCACATTTCTTGATTTTGTTTATTTATTGAGATAAATATTATTAAAAACTAACCGAACGGACAAACTTATATCCAAAATAAAATAAGCCCAATCCGCAAATAAACTTCAGTGGATGAAGCGATATTTGCAGACCAAACTGATAAATCTGTATTAAAACGCATATTGTGTTATACAAATCTAAAGATATTCAAGAAAATTTATATAAAAAAATTGTGTGCTTAATTTATATTACCTTATCATACGCATCTGCAAAACGAATAAGATTGGTCAATTTTAGAATTACGATTTTGGTTCTTTCTGCCTAAAAGCAAGTTAGGTTTTAGAAAGGAATCTTTTTATAATATTGTTTCATATGATACAAAGTTATATTACCTTGGCATTAACACTTTCACAGATATGATTTACCATTAAAAGTCTAATTAAATATAAGGTGATCCATAATGTGCTGGTAATAATAAAGTATCATTTTATTAATCCGTTCTCGTGGCGCAAACATAACAGTACATGACATATAATATACGCAAATCCCGTAAACGTAACAAAATAAGATGCCATTTATACTGTCATTCGCACTCCGTATAAAGCATTAATATTGCGAGCCACATAGCAAAGTTCCAAATGAAGATGCCTACAGAAAAAGAAACGTTTTACATAAATATTTTTTTACATTTATGTCCATTTATATAAGACAGTAAAAAGGACTGTGTTTTATGTTTTATACTCATTTTTGTTTTTTATTTGAAAATAATTGAAAGATTTATGTTATTAAATATCTAAGTATCGAGCAACATTCTCTACAGTATATAAATTACAAGAATATTACTTAAATATACAATCAATACAAAAGAGTATTAGAAATGTATGCAAAACTTTGTACAAGTAAAAGTATAAAGTATAGTATTTTGTACAACCGAGAGTATAAATTATTTAGTAATAAGAACACACTATTTTTAAATGATAAAATCGTTATTCACAAAAAAGTTTTTTTACTTTTTTTTCATCTGTTACTTTAACATATACTGATAATTAACATTGCAATCCACAACATACGCTTGCGGTACTCTGTCGGATATAGTGACGATTGACAATAGGAGATTTTTTTCCACATACATCTCATGTCATAGTTCTCACTCTCTGACAGTTGTATTATATGGTCGTTTCTTTTATCCAATCTAGTACCAATACACCTGTATAATATTAAAACAGAAATTTAGACACTTCCGATTTTTATGCTGTTATATGACAAACAAATGAACAGATACTAATTTCAGTTAATATATTTAAAATTCTATGTGATGAAAACGAGACGCAGTTTGTTTTTTATACGTACAAACTGCAAAATTTTTTATATTAAATAACTATTATTATCTGATGCCAAAAGCCGTAAATTTAGTTGATACAACTTATCTAGTTTACGATCCTTTTAAAGCACAAATATAACTAAATGAAAAATTATACATTACATTTGTGAAAAGTTATTTATTCTTTCTGCAAAAATATGTAAAACATCAACAAAATCGTAAACTAAGATATTTTATCAGATCTATAATACTATACGTATGAGAGTGTAATATTAAAACAATAATAATATTTATACTATACCTTGTATTTGTAAAAAGTGGTAAATACAGATATTATCCACAGAAACACATTGAATCCCATTATAAATGAATTTAAAACTTGAAAAGGTGAATTAAACTGCATTGTACTTATCAGTCTATTGTATAAACTCCAAGCATACACACTCCACACTAAAACAATATAAACAATACTTAAACATCGTCTGGGATAACTTTTCGGATGTTTATAAATCCCATAACTCATGAAGAAAACCATTATAAAATAAAGAAACATAACTCTTTCCATAGTGTATTCCATGATCGCAACACTTGCAAGTCGGTATGTTAACTACTAGGTCTTACCTTGTTAGTCGATGAATGTGTTGTCATATATTTATCACATTCATCACGGTGATGGCACTTAAGTAGATTTGCACATTAACAGTATTGAATCAGTAAGTATTATTATGGGCTTTCTCTGAAATGAAAAAATCGATCGTATAAAGTGTAAAAGAAAGAAAGAAAGAGAGAGAGAGATAGAGAGATAGAGAGATAGAGAGATAGAGAGATAGAGAGATAGAGAGATAGAGAGATAGAGAGATAGAGAGAGATAAAGAGATAGAGAGAGAGAGAAAGATAGAGAGATAGAGAGAGAGAGAGAGAGAGAGAGAGAGAGAGAGAGAGAGAGAGAGAGAGAGAGAGAGAGAGAGAGAGAGAGAGAGA
>NW_018020720.1:422017-424619 GCF_002006095.1 Pseudomyrmex gracilis
GAGAGAGAGAGAGAGAAATTGATACATATATCAATTAGAATATGACGTATAAATATATAAATGTGATTTTTTTTTAAATAAATATAAATAATTTAATAAATGGAGAAAGTTAGAAGAACTAACAACTTGTAATAATGTAAATAAAAAAAAAACAAGTCATGTATTAAAAAACTCGTTTTTTATATAAATAAAAAAAACAAATAATCAACGCAATTAGCCAAGTACTGGACCCAAGATTATAGGTCCCATAAAATGGGTTTAAAACAAAAGTAAAGTACAAAAACTTGGCGTGCCCGGATCTTAGGTAGTACTGATTGAATCTATATATTGTATATAAACTTAAGACGCACAATTCTTAGATATATCTAATTATTCTAATATGTTTTATTATATCAGAACACAGCCTACATAAACGCAAACATTATCAAATTAACAATTAGAGGTAATTACAATATCGAACGTGCTGCACAGACGCAACTTAAAAATTTACCGTTTCTAGATACTTATTTTAAATAATAATTAGAATATTGGTCTTTATCGAGCAACAAAAAATAGATCTTGTGGTTTATTAAAATAGAATATAAAATATAGAATTCACATAAATGTAATTACAGACGTTTCGGCCCTTACTTGAGCCTTCTTCAGTATATAAAACAAAATAACGCCATGTTGCAAAGAGGATAACAATATGATGTAAAAAATACTCAAATCTTACGTATGACAGTCCATTTTGATGTAATATTAAACTTCCTGAAAAAGTCAATGTAAGTAAAAAGTCCGCACTAAGGTCCGCACGCTAAAACTTCTGCCACAACGAGAACGAAACATAGTCTACGTTCAGAGTGTCATAGTGTTCCTCAGTGAGTTCTCTCTGAGTTTCTCTTTACTCGTTGTTCTTCAGTGAGTTTTTATCTCGGTTTTTATCTAAGTACTATTTTCTAAGCGCAGTTTAAATATCTTTATTAAAAAGATGTCCGCAAGTGATATTAAAGATATTATTACATTCGCGATACAGTGTGATCCCTCATTAGACAATTTACACGGACTAACGCTATATATAGCAAACGATAAGGATAACATTGAAATATTTAGAAACTTCGCATATCGCGTATCGAACTCACTTCTCGCGTCAATGCATGCCGTAAAATTCTTTAATGAAGATCGCCGCTTGCTGCATATTACGTGCGAAGTGGTAAACTTTCGCATCTTGTTTGAGAACACGTTCCACAAGGAGGAAGATGTGCGTGGACTAGTCGCGCGCATGATAGATGACGGTAAGTAACAAATTTTTATAATCTTGTAAGTTTGCACGCTTAAAAATTTCGATAGATATAATGAGCAAGTAATTCTGATTTTAGCGAACAAAAGTGTCGAGCCGAAGATAGTGCAAACACCGGAGGCGTTAATATCTCGTCTTGCTGTTGCTCCTCAATAACAGCATCAGCAGCAGCAGCAGCAGGATGCGAGCGAAGTGGAAAAGGTGCCGCGAAACGCGACGTCGCTTGTACCCCGTCGTGCTTGTACAGAACCTCGGCTGATAGCACGAGTAGCGCCAATGCGGCATTGCCTTCCTCCAAGACTAGAGGCGATTCGAGAAGAAAAAGCAAACAAGCCTCCTTTGCGTAAGTATAAGTAAAACAGGAATTATTAACGCTAAAAGAAAAAATATATTAACTAATGTTTTTAAAGTTTAGGAAGAGCGCGTAGAGAAGAAGCTGAGCTTTCTCCTGCTTCTCTTGTAGCTGCTTTTCCTGCTGATTTTGATAAGTAAAACTATTTAAATATTTAAAACATTATGATAAGAAATGTCGAGAAAATAGAACATATATATATATATATATATATATATTAATTGTTTCAGACAATGAAGTGTAAATAACAGTTGCGCTCTACCTAATGTTTTTCGATTAAAACGCTGGTTAAATCTAACCTAAACAGCGTTGTACTTGAGGAAGAAGAACAACTCGATAGTAGCTTCGTCAGCGATAAAATCAGCACGATACAATCTGCAGCTTCATCTACCGACATCAAATCAGAGGAGGAGGAGAAGAAAGAACAACTATCAGAAGAAGAAGATATACGCGCGATGAAGTCGATTATCTGCCGAAAACATTTTAACTACAACGTAAGAAAAAAACAAAAGTGAAAATATAAATATAAAGATAAAATAAAAAAATATAATAAAATATAATAAAAAAATAAAATAAGAATATACCAAGATATACCCGGTAAAAAATGTTTTATATATACTTATACACAAATTAAAATAATAATATCTAATTATGCAAATTTATATGCCGAATATGTCCATACAATTTTATACACGAAGAATTTCTTTTTTAAGATAATGGCTTCAGAGATATTCCATATAAAATTACAAAATAGCTCTATTAGTATCATGTTAGATACAAAAAATTATATAAAACTATATTTTTACTAGGAATAATATAAGGCACGGTAAGCCGGAGATTCCAGGTTCGACTCCTGGCCGAGGAGTTTTTTTCGCAATATTTTAAAAATTAGTTAGGGGGGTATTCGGGGTCTTTCATATGTGAGATGCAAATCCCGCATCCCGTATGAATTTAAGAATTGAATTTTCAAT
>NW_018020720.1:425804-436307 GCF_002006095.1 Pseudomyrmex gracilis
AAAAACCACTACGAGGAACTCGTTTTGAGAGTGTGAAGGCAATAAAGCTAAAATCGCTGGAGGCACTAATGGCTATACCAAAAACCGACTTCCAGAAAAGCTTCGAGGGGTGGATCAAACGCTGGCACAAGTGCATCGCAGCCGACGGGGACTACTTTCAAGGGGACAACTTGAATTTTGAAGAATAAACATGTACTTTTCTTTTTATGAATAAATTCCGGTTATTTTTTGATCATGGTAGTAGCTTGAATAAGTATTACTTATGATCCGGGCACGCCAAGTTTTTGTACTTTACTTTTGTTTTAAGCCCGTTTTATGGGACCTATAATCTTGGGTCTAGTACTTGACTAATTGCGTTGTTTGTTTTTTTATATAAAAAAAAATTTTTTAGTACATGATTTGTATTTTTGGTTATTTATTTTTTATGTACTTGGCGTATGTTTCTTTTTTTGTAAAGACTTTTTTTAGAGTGATTTTACTACTTTTTGTTAACGCAATAATAAAAGTATATGTACATTTCATTTGATTTTTTCTGCGAAAAATATATATGCATTTTTAGCATTTCTAGGCCAATTGCATTTTTGTATCTTTTGAATCATGTATTGTTATCCAGTTGTGTTTTTAATACGCACTGTATTTGTATAATATCCAGTATTCAAATTTTCTCTATGATGAAAAATTGCATAATAACTTTATATGCATTGTTTCCAAGATGTATCTTTGTAGCAGGTACACTTTTAACATTGCAAATTGATTTTTGCAGTTTTAGTATTAATAGAGCAATTAAAGTGATTTATATACAAATATATATGTATACTTACACATATACATACATACATACATGTGTATATATATACAGACATACATACATATGATATTTATATACAGACATACATGAGATATTTATTGTTTAATGTGTCTATATAAAAACGTGTATATATTTGTGTATGTATGTCTGCTTGTGTATGTTTTGTGTATCTACTTGTGAATGGCTAAAATGTCATCGATAATTATTACATTTTTTCTTTTTTCTCGTATAATTTTAAGAACTATATCAGAAAGCTGTCTATATTTGGCAGTATGGCCGTGCACGACTGGTACAAGCAGTATCCAAGTTCCAATATATGAACGCGCTGATTTTGACTTGAACGCGTTTGCGAGCGAGAGCACGGCTGTGAACGCGGCTTGAATAACGCTCACGCTTTGAATGCGTATGTGTGAATCTGTGAGACTTACGAATCTTTGTGACAGACTCTTGTATTTTGATACGTAAAATTTTTAATCTCCGAATTAACAGAACCAATTTAATTCGCACTTCTCGCAATCGAAAGCTCGTAATGACATTTATTAAAACAAGTACGGTTAAATTTTTCATTAGTGATATAATTGCGAGATATTTTGTATCAAAAATTCATCGAGAAAAAACTCAAGATAAAGTACACGTCAAGTAGCGTCTTGACAGTGACACTCATTCGGCGGATACTTTTATGTACTTGGCGTCGAGACGCTAACGCGGTTTTTGATAATCTTACCAAACTACATAATTATTACTTAAGATTGGTTATTAATAATCGCACGGAAAAAAGTTAAATCGTAGTCTTACTATAGACATAATTATGTTGTTGTATATTGTTTTTCAAAACAGCACAAAGTTGTACACTAGTTGCGTTCAGAAAGCGCACTATCTGTTTTATTTTATCGCTCTATCTTTATTTCTCCTTATATAGAAAACAAAGATAAATGACATAATAGCACTAATAGCACGCTTCTCGAACGCCACTGTGTTACACAATGTCGCCTATGTACGTAGGTATGAAAGCACTCTATGCCTCGAGCGCACATGTAAACGCTGGTTTAGCTGTGTGCGTATCCCTTCTACCGAGACATCCCTGAATCAAATAATCAAACAATTATTGTGAGTATGAAGTGTTACGCACAACGAAGTCGCGACGAGATCCATCAAAAAAGAAGAATCAGCACAAGACAGCCGTAAGTAAATTACCATACATATAAGAACAAATGAGAGAGTAAGAATCGTACGTGTGAGCCAAATTGTTTGTGGATGAGCAAAAAAACAGCAATGCAGGTAATATCTACAAGTACAATATTATCTTAACTGATTATTGTTCTGCATGTTATCTTGGTTCATAAGCACCATACACGTACATACATACAACTTGTCACTTGCTTTTTTACTCTCACATATGATCAAATACAAGGTTATTACAATAATTAATTACTCTACTTACAATGTATTCATATACGAGTACGTGTGTATTACATAACATATATGTATATTACATAACATATATGTCTCTTCATATCTTTCTCTCTCTCTCTCTCTTTCTTTCTTTATCTCTCTCTCTTTCTCTCTCTCTCTCTCTCTCTCTTTACACACACACACATACACACACACACACGTATATCTAATCTAAGTTCATATTCAAAATCACGCGAAGGTCATAATATTACAAGTCGTGAGACTTGTTTTGTAAATTACTAATAAATTACTAATTACTAATAAATTACTAATTAGTTGTTATTCGTCTTTCGACTAATAAAAATAGGTTTTTGAAAGTTATAACTGTTTAAAGTTTAGAGTAAAATAAAGAAACATAATATGTTATATANTACGATAAAATGGTGTTATCTTTTTATGCGTAGATACTGATTACAAGTTCGATAAAATTATATATATTTAGATTACCTTTCGCGACATCATTCTACAGTTTTCTTCAAACGAACGAAATCAACTCACTATAACCGCGTGACGAAGCTATCATTTTTTAACTTTTATTCTTTTGGCGAAAAAATAACAAACACAAGCACATAATTTGTGTAAATTTTATTGTGCTTAGGATATTACCAGAGAGAGAGAGAAGCAAAATGATACTTGAAGGATTAGTAACTGCTTTTGTTATTGCTCTGTGTTGTTTATATATTTACTACAAGTTTGTGGTGTTCGATTTCTGGCGCAANAAAGGTGTATTTTTTATTAAACCTGTTGTACCAGTTGGTAATTTGACACCTTTTGTTACTGGAAAAATATCAATAGGCAAGTATTTTTCTTACATACAAGTATCTGATGTGTGTAACCTATTCTTAATCTATAAACTTTGCCAAAAAAGCGTAAACNGTCATTATTACTGTTTTATATATACATATTGTACATATTTGCAANTAGCCCTATTTTTATATAAACAATAAACATTTGGTTATATATACGCTGAGAAAAAAGATACTGTGATAAATCAACAAACTATATTTATAGTTTGCGGTCAATTATTAGTTTTATTTAAAAAACTTACTTTTTTATTCGAATTTATATATAATGATAATGCTTCCTGTGTTACATAAAAGCCTATAAAAAGTGCAATAACAAGACAACTCTCCGAAGTAGATTAACACTTCTGATCGCTGCAAATATACTCCGCTTAATAAATAAGACTTTAATGAATCAGTAATTTTTATTATTTCTTAGTGTATATGTTCACTGAACCTTTATAAAAGAAAACATAAATTATATTATATTATATATATAATTTGTTGTGAAAATTATTAACAGGAGAACTATATCGCGATGTTTACTTGAAATATAAGGACCACAGTGCTATCGGAATGTATACATTTTTCAAACCGACTCTTGTAATTGCCGATCTTGATCTTGTCCGAATGGTGCTGACAAAAGAATTTGGCAGTTTTCACGATCGCGGGTTGTATTTTAACGAGAAAATAGATCCGATGTCCGGTCAATTGTTTTTCTTACCCGGAAAAAAATGGAGAAATCTGCGCGTCAAGTTGACTCCTACTTTTACTTCGGGGAAACTAAGGAAGATGTTTGCAATACTCATAGAATGCGGCAAAGATTTGGCAAAATCTTTGGAAAAAACAGCCAAGTCAAAAGGATATGTTGATATGAAAGAAATGTTTCCAAGGTATAATTAGATTTCAAAAACAAAGAAAACGTTTATAAATTTGTAATTATCTTAATCTAGTCGCTCTTCTTAATTAAACAGTAATAAAATTATACACTCAATCTTGCATGATAGGTATTCAACAGACATAATTATGTCAGCAGCTTTTGGAATCAAATCCAACTGCATAGAAGAACCAAATAATGAATTTCAATACTGGGCAAAAAAAGCCTTTCAAATAAGTAACTTCAAGAATGCCATTTTTATGTTTGCANCTCCAATTGCCAANNTATTTTCNATCCNTATNTTTGATNANGGTACTACTAACTTTTTTTTAAATNTNTTTCGAGATAATGTGAANTACAGACAAACTCACAATATCGTCAGGCACGATTTTATGAGTCTACTTATACAACTTATGGAGAACGGTTATGTCGAGCCTGACGAAGAGAAANATGNNACNGANNAGAATGATGTANCTGGTAAGTATAATNTAACGTTNAATATTAAACATACAACTGTTACGCGGCTATTAAATAAAATGATGTTTCGTTTTAGTGACAGCGACTACGAGTAAAATTTCTATGTTGGAAGCAGCTGCGCAAGCTTTTCTCTTCTACTTAGCTAGCTACGAAACTTCCTCAACTACGGCAACCTACTGTTTGTACGAATTAGCCATAAATCAGAACATACAAGATAAGCTCCGACAAGAAATCGATCAATTACTGAAAGAACACGGAGAAGTGACTTACAATGCAGTAAATGATATGACTTATCTGCATAAAGTAGTAAATGGTAAGTTTGTTTGTTNTTNTTGTAAAAATATGANTTCTCTCTTTGTAAACAAACATGTTTGNCAGTAATNAAAAACTACAGATTTAATAGTANNTTACGTGTTGTGCAGAAACTCTGAGGAAATATCCGCCTGTACCGATGCTGAATCGTATTTGTACCAAAAACATAACTCTACCAACGAACATTCACATACCGGAAGGAACTTTAATTACCATACCAGTACTTGGCATACATTATGATCCGGCGATATATCCGGAACCGGATAAGTTTGATCCCGAACGATTCAACACGGATCAAATAACGGCCAGGCATCCATACGCTCATTTGCCATTTGGAGAAGGACCGCGAGCTTGTATCGGTAAGGATTAGCATGATCGAGGAATATATCTAAAAATGTCTTTACATTATTTGTATTTTTCAAACTTGTGAAATTATATAATAGAACTTTAGTAACTTCGAGAGGGAGGGGGATCGCAATTTTAACTTCTACGGTATAGCAGAGCACTAATTTTTCTAATTTCTAACTGCGCGTTTATCTCTAAAAGCCTCAAACAAAAAGATACATTCTTTTGTTTTGCTACCAGTTCGGCGTTAACTCTAAATAGGAGAAATAATTTCGAATTCTAGACAGAATCAGTCAACATGCGTTTAAACTTAGTTACTGAGCGTTTTACTATATGTAAACAACATAACTAAAAAATATAAAAATTGTTCGTAAAAATAAAGAAAATTTAGACAAATCTACGTTACTTATTATTTTTCAGGTACACGACTCGGCTATATGATGGTGAAAATTGGAATCTTAAATATATTATCAAATTTTAAAATAAAACTTCATCCCAAAACTCCGGTGCCACCGATCTTTGACAAAGATCTTACAGTACTTACTCCCAAAGGCGGTGTACCTCTTATAATTGAACCGCTATAAAACATCTTGCGCTCTCTACAGCCGCATTTAAACTACGTACGTCAATTGTGTAACAAATAATTACAATCAAAGAAAAGACATATAGCTCTAATGGTTATATGTAAACGATATAGCTCTAAGGGTTCCTGGTGACATGTTTGACTTAGTTCTTTATCTTTGTAATTCCTACCATCCTCGTTTTCAATTCACCATAGAGGTTGGTTATAACAAACTGAATTTTCTGGACGTCACTATAATTAAGAGAAATAATTTTTTAATACATGATTAGTATCATAAACTGTCCTTTTTTGGCAGATACCTTAATTTCTATTCCAACCATCCAATTAACCAGAAAAAAGGCACAGTGATAGGTCTTATCAATAGAGCCTTCTTTTTATCTCTCATCCTGACTTTCATAATAAAAACTTTGACCACATAATTAACATACTCCTTGACAATAATTACCCTCTTGACTTTATTTATAATATTTGTAAACAAAGACTAAAATATAATTTTTTAAAGTATAATGACTTAAAGACCTTCTTGACTAATAACATCCTTGACGAAAAACTTCCTCGTTGGTTTGTGATGCCTTATGTATATAATTTCTCTGAAAAATTTTCGTCAATCTTTTTCAAAGAGACTGACACACATCTTGCTTTCTACAGTCTTAATAAATTGTCCAGGTTCATTAAAGAACAAAAGGATCCTTTACCTTCTCTTGCTTGTTCTTTTGTTGTTTATAAAATTAACTGCAATGATTGTGAGGCTTCCTATGTAGACCAGACTGGTAGAGTTTTGCAGTCCAGAATCAATGAACACAAAAATCACATTAAACATAACACTACACAAACCTCTGTTATCACGGATCATAGAATTAATTATTCCCACGATTTCTCGTGGGAAAATGTCAAAATTCTAGATTGTGTAAAACACTATCATAAGCGACTAATTTCTGAATCACTATACATTAAGAAACAAACACACGGTCTCAATTTGAACAGTGACACGGAGAATTTAGACAAATCATATTTACCATTTGTCGTTAATACAGCTTAAACTTTCCATTGCGCATGCTTCGACCTCTGAATTCACTGTTCATCTTGATGTATTTTTCAAATTTTCAATCAGTACTAATTGACAGCTCACGTGTTAACATGTATCCATCTCGTTACACGACGACTTTAATAACAGCATATTACTGTAAGTTTACATATTAATTTTACAATGCGTATTTTGTATTTAAAAATTTTTTGGTCTTTGAAATCTATTGTTTTTATATTCAATTTGTAGAAAGATTTGATAAAGACCTAAACCGATAGTCGAAACGTTATCACATTATACGTACACATTACATCTTGAAATAAAAATCATCTTCACGTGTTTGCACAACATCCGTGTTTTTGCTTCAACTGCCTCTCATCTTGTTTTTTAAAATCTTTGGAGCTATTTGTCTTTTCTTTAATTGACAAATTATTAGTTAAAAGTATGCAAACTACAATATTTACAGACAAATATAACATACGTGTATCTTGTTTTGCTATGCACTAAGAATAATAGATGTTATTCAACTAGAAACGCCAAAAAAAACGTTAGTTAAGAAGAAAAATACTGAATTAAACACTTCTGCCTTAAACAAAATCACTGTGTAATAAAAGAAGCAAACGTAAATAGTCCACATGATTAATTCATAGCAAAAACTTAAATATTGCTTTTTTTAGTTGTAAACATCTTTACCAAAAATTGAGCAAAACAGAAACAGAGGGTGTACATCTTGATCTATGGCAATTGTCATTGTTACCACTTTCTCTCAGTTCCTACCGTAAACTGATATTGTATGTTTCAACTTAAACTGACAACGTAGAACCTATTTCTTAAAAGGCTAAACTAACAGTTGGAATAATGCTTTGACGCATTATGCATCACTTAATTTTACCGCAAATATACACAATAACACAGTCGATATTGCTGGACAGTATTAGAGCCGATGATAATGAAAAGTGCGACTTTTTGCTTATAAAGCCATTAGAGAAAATATAATATAAAGTCGACATAAAAACTACATCAATATAGCATGACTGGAATACGACAACATACTGTCAGAACAGCAATAATCTACGATTAGTATATATTTTTACATATGTGTCCCATTCTTACAACAAGAATAAAAGAAGTATATACCTCAAAACGTACGAAAGTAGTAGTAAAGAAAACGAATACAAAAATTTTTAAAAAGTGGTTTTTTACTTATTGAAAACACATTCTCGCATTTATTTTAGAAGATGTGTTTACTACAAAAGTGTCCACTTGCATCAATAGAAAAACAATAGTAAAAACCTAGACAGCAAACTGAAAGCAAATGTTACATAAATGCTATTTTCTACTGTTATTGAGAATTGAAAGAAAAAGAGAGTGAAAGAAAAAAGAAACCACATTTCTTGATTTTGTTTCATTGAGATAAATATTATTAAAAACTAACTGAACGGACAAACTTATATCCAAAATAAAATAAGTTCAATCCGCAAATAAACTTCAGTGGATGAAGCGATATTTGCAGACCAAACTGATAAATCTGTATTAAAACGCATATTGTGTTATATACAAATCTAAAGATATTCAAGAAAATTTATATAAAAAAATGGTGTGCTTAATTTATATTACCTTATCATACGCATCTGCAAAACGAATAAGATTGGTCAATTTATGAATTACGATTTTGGTTCTTTCCGCCTAAAAGCAAGTTAGGTTTTAGAAAGAAATCTTTTTATAATATTGTTTCATATGATACAAAGTTATATTACCTTGGCACTAACACTTTCACAGATATGATTTACCATTAAAAGTCTAATTAAATATAAGGTGATCCATAAAGTGCTGGTAATAATAAAGTATCATTTTATTAATCCGTTCTCGTGGCGCAAACATAACAGTACATGACATATAATATACGCAAATCCCGTAAACGTAACAAAATAAGATGCCATCTGTACTGTCATTCGCATTCCGTATAAAGCATTAATATTGCGAGCCACATAGCAAAGTTCCAAATGAAGATGCCTACAGAAAAAAGAAACATTTTACATAAATATTTTTATACATGTATGTCCATTTATATAAGACAGTAGAAAGGACTGTGTTTTATGTTTTATATGCATTTTTGTCTTTTATTTGAAAATATTTGAAAGATTTATGTTATTAAATATCTAAGTATCGATTATCATTCTCTACAGTATGTAAATTACAAAAATATTACTTAAATATACAATCAATACAAAATTATTAGAAATGTATGCAAAACTTTGTAGAAATAAAAGTATAAATTATAGTATTTTGTACAACCGAGAGTATAAATTATTAAGTAATGAGAACACTATTTTTAAGTGATAAAATCGGTATTCACAAATAATTTTGTTACTTTTTTTATATCTGTTACTTAAACATATAATGATAATTTACATTGCAATCCACAACATACGCTTGCGGTACTCTGTCGGATATAGTGACGATTGACAATAAAAGATTTTTTTCACATATTTCTCAGGTCATAGTTTTCAATCTTTGACAGTTGTATTATATGGTCAATTATTTTATCCAATCTAGTACCAATACACCCGTAATATTAAAATAAAAATTTATACACTTCCGATTTTTATGCTGTTATATGACAAACAAATAAACAGATACTAATTTCGGTTAATATAGTTGAAATTCTATGTGTTGAAAACGAGACGCAGTTTGTTTTTTACACGTACAAACTGCAAAATTTTTTATATAAAATAACTATTATTATCTGATGCCAAAAGCAGTAAATTTAGTCGATAAAACTCATCGAGTTTACGATCCCCTTAAAGCACAAATATAACTAAATGAAAAATTATACATTACATTTGTAAAAAGTTATTTATTCTTTTTGCAAAAATATGTAAAACATCAACAAAATCGTAAACTAAGATATTTTATCAGATCTATAATACTATACGTATGAGTGTAATATTAAAACAATAATAATATTTATACTATACTTTGAATTTGTAAAAAGTGGTAAATAGATATCATCCACAGAAACACATTGAATCTCATTATAAATGAATTTAAAACTTGAAAAAGTGAATTAAACTGCATTGTACTTATCAGTCTATTGTATAAACACCAAGCATACACACTCCACACTAAAACAATATAAACAATACTTAAACATCGTCTGGGATAACTTTTCGGATGTTTGTAAATCTCACAAACCCATGAAGAAAGCCATTATAAAATAAAGAAACATAACTCTTTCCATAGTGTATTCCATGATCGCAACACTGGCAAGTCGGTATGTTAACTACTAGGTCTTACCTTGTTAGTCGATGAATGTGTTGTCATATATTTATCACATTCATCACGGTGATGGCACCAGGGACTTAATACCGGTATGATTTCAATACCGGTATTATACTAGAGGTTGTATACCGAAACTGATATAGTACCGAAATTGAGTCTTACCGTTACCGTTATAGTACCGAAACTGATATGTACCGAAAACCGTAATGAAATACCGGTATTATTTCGGTATTCCTACCCAGCAAACAATTTCTGACTGCGCAGAACTGGCAACAGAAACTGTGTGCAGAAACGTTACAATACGGAAACATGCTTTGTGTGCTGCCAAAGCTGTTAACACACAGACACAAAAAACGCAACATGGTCGTCAAAATTCACCAAAACCATATCCTACTGAGGACATAGATGGATATGGATTTGGTGTGACGGTTGGCGACAAAATCGCGACATCTGACAACCAAATTGTTTGCTGGGTACTAATGGTATTCTTAAAAATTAGATAGGTTAATTAAAGCAATTTTTGTTGCATAATTAATCTTTCTACCGCTTATTGAACTTATA